>NW_027499535.1:0-113352 GCF_021521415.1 Bidens hawaiensis | reverse complement strand
GTGTTTCCAACACGTTACAGATCTTTTTAACAGCAAAAGCTCGTTTAAGCGGTTTTTCAGTTCGTTTCAGCGCGTAACAGCTCGCTTAAGCGGTTTTTCAGTTCGTTTCAGCGCGTAACAGCTCGCTTAAGCGGTTTTTCAGTTCGTTTCAGCGCGTAAGAGCTCGCTTAAGCGGTTTTTCAGTTCGTTTCAGCGCGTAACAGCTCGTTTAATCGGTTTTTCAGTTCGTTTCAGCGCGTAACAGCTCGCTTAAGCGGTTTTCAGTTCGTTTCAGCGCGTAACAGCTCGTTTAATCGGTTTTTCAGTTCGTTTCAGCGCGTAACAGCTCGCTTAAGCGGTTTTTCAGTTCGTTTCAGCGCGTAACAGCTCGTTTAAGCGGTTTTTCAGTTCGTTTCAGCGCGTAACAGCTCGCTTAAGCGGTTTTTCAGTTCGTTTCAGCGCGTAACAGCTCGTTTAATCGGTTTTTCAGTTCGTTTCAGCGCGTAACAGCTCGCTTAAGCGGTTTTTCAGTTCGTTTCAGCGCGTAACAGCTCGCTTAAGCGGTTTTTCAGTTCGTTTCAGCGCGTAACAGCTCGCTTAAGCGGTTTTTCAGTTCGTTTCAGCGCGTAACAGCTCGTTTAAGCGGTTTTTCAGTTCGTTTCAGCGCGTAACAGCTCGCTTAAGCGGTTTTTCAGTTCGTTTCAGCGCGTAACAGCTCGTTTAATCGGTTTTTCAGTTCGTTTCAGCGCGTAACAGCTCGCTTAAGCGGTTTTTCAGTTCGTTTCAGCGCGTAACAGCTCGTTTAAGCGGTTTTTCAGTTCGTTTCAGCGCGTAACAGCTCGCTTAAGCGGTTTTTCAGTTCGTTTCAGCGCGTAACAGCTCGCTTAAGCGGTTTTTCAGTTCGTTTCAGCGCGTAACAGCTCGCTTAAGCGGTTTTTCAGTTCGTTTCAGCGCGTAACAGCTCGCTTAAGCGGTTTTTCAGTTCGTTTCAGCGCGTAACAGCTCGCTTAAGCGGTTTTTCAGTTCGTTCAGCGCGTAACAGCTCGTTTAAGCGGTTTTTCAGTTCGTTTCAGCGCGTAACAGCTCGCTTAAGCGGTTTTTCAGTTCGTTTCAGCGCGTAACAGCTCGTTTAAATCGGTTTTTCAGTTCGTTTCAGCGCGTAACAGCTCGCTTAAGCGGTTTTTCAGTCGTTTCAGCGCGTAACAGCTCGTTTAAGCGGTTTTTCAGTTCGTTTCAGCGCGTAACAGCTCGCTTAAGCGGTTTTTCAGTTCGTTTCAGCGCGTAACAGCTCGTTTAATCGGTTTTTCAGTTCGTTTCAGCGCGTAACAGCTCGCTTAAGCGGTTTTTCAGTCGTTTCAGCGCGTAACAGCTCGTTTAAGCGGTTTTTCAGTTCGTTTCAGCGCGTAAGAGCTCGCTTAAGCGGTTTTCAGTTCGTTTCAGCGCGTAACAGCTCGCTTAAGCGGTTTTTCAGTTCGTTTCAGCGCGTAACAGCTCGCTTAAGCGGTTTTTCAGTTCGTTTCAGCGCGTAACAGCTCGTTTAAAGCGGTTTTTCAGTTCGTTTCAGCGCGTAACAGCTCGCTTAAGCGGTTTTTCAGTTCGTTTCAGCGCGTAACAGCTCGCTTAAGCGGTGTAACAGTTCGTTTAAGCGGTTTTTTAGTTCGTTTCAGCGGTGTAACAGTTCGTTTAAGCGGTTTTTTTTAGTTCAGTTCCGACCCATGACCCGTTTCGACCCAACCCAACCCAATTGCCACCTCTACTAATACGTTATTCAAACGCAAATGACTTTTCAAAGAAGATACCAAAACATCATTATACTTTGCATTATCTAGTGTTACTGTGAAAATCTTTTTCTCAATACCCCATTCTGCTAAAAAGTTGATCATGTGCTCTGCTATGATGAAACCAGTGTGTGGAGGAGGTATAAATCTAAAATTTAGTACCTTTTTTCTTAGAACCCAATCCTCATCAACATAATGAGCTGTCAATGCCATATATCCGTCCGTCGTGAGAGAAGTCCATAAGTCAGAAGTCAAACATATCCTACTAGTTATGCTTTGTAATTTATCTTTAAGAATCATCTTCTCCCGATCATATACTCTTAAGATATGCGACTTTGCAGTGTTTCTTGTCATGTCCTTCACATCAGGATGTAAGAATTTATGCAAATCTCGTGTTCCCTCATGTTCAACATAACTAAAAGGGTAGTTATGTTTGATGATTGAAATTGCTATCTTCTCTTTATACATTTCTAGATCTAAAGGGGCGCGCTTTATTGGTGGACCTAGCTCATCAATATCAAAACACTTAGGGATATGTCGTTTTAAGTTCGATGTTCCCAAATTTGAACCAACCTTGTACTTCTGTCCACACGCTTTACAACTTACTTTCTCGTCCCATCAGGTTCAACCATTACGCAACCAAAGTAGTCCAAACATAAGAACGTTTACTTGAATCATTTGAATTAACTTCATCATCTCGTTCCTCACCTATACTATGTTGATCAAAACCAGTGTTGCTTGACATATCGCCAAATATTCTTGAATCTTGACCTACCAAAAGTCATGTAAAAAATATTAACAAAAGTCAACATTTCGGTTTTTGGTTCGGTTTTCATGTGTGCTCTAATCCCTGACAGAAAAAAAAAGTGGCAATTTGAACAATCTAAGTTAAAGTAGACCACAATAATACAGTTATAAAGGTACATTGCAATTAAATAAATCAATTAGTAAGTTAAATACTACTAATCTAATTCAATAAATGAGCAGTTGCACCTGCTGCTTTAGTATAACAATAGGATATTATAAGTTACCGAATTGAAATCGAAAAGGTTACCGAATCAGGAGTGTGGAGGATTAGAAGACGATGAATCAGGATTTGATCGGCGAAGATCTGCGATAAGATCGCCTAATTCCTTCCGTGAGGTTTCTCTGCCGAACATGAATCCATACCGGAAGAATTTACCCACGGCGGTGGTGATTGGACGTCGAATGGCGGCGACGGCGGGGCTGACGGTGATTGAATCTGCTGAGGCGAAGATGAACTGATGAACTGATGAAGTCACGAACCCATGGTTTTCACTGGAGATCTATTCCCTAACCCTAAACAACCCATTCTAATAAAACTATCAACCCAATTTGACCCGTCATTCTTAAACGATTTTTCATATTTAACCCATTTCAACCCTTACAATTAAATTACCCAACCCATTTCAACCCAAAAGGTTTTAAATTTAACCCAAACTGACCCAATTAAATGACTTTGGGTCAGAATTGCCCCCTCTAATTTGAGACCATGCTGTGCTTACATGTATAATTTTCCATTTAATATTTTATATTGTTGTTTTGAATCACAGCATTTAACAGTTGGTAACTTGATGCTAAAATCTCTGAAGCAAGAAGTTTGTAGCGTTTAATCCTGATTTGGTCTGTTAAAAACTTAAACAAGCATCTTATCATCTTCCAGATTTGGTCTGTTATGCAGGTTCGGTAATTGCTTCAGCTTGACGTGTTGGTATTGTTTACTTATTCTGGTAATGCTTCAATTGGTACACACAAGAACTCTTCAATCCATATAAAGGACACGCTGAGCATTAATATCCTCTATTAGAATTTTTGTTACTGGTTCGTGTATAGTATTAGGTGATACCCGGCCCGACTACCCAAAATATAGCTATTCTTTTTCTTTTTCTTTTTATTTTTATTTTTTCTTCTACTTGGGTAATAGTGTAATACTGTAATAGAGTGTGTGATTTACCAAATTTTGAATTTGTTGTAGTTAAAAACTTTTCCTATAAACTTATCTATAATGGGAAGTTTTTGGTAAATGAAATGGTAAAGGTTTGGGGGTTAAATGGCGAAAACTCGAGTTTTAAGTGATTGTTGTATTTGATATCTGTTGATTGATAGCCGTTGTATGTGCTATTACGGACCGATTAGTAATAAGTTAAATGGTTGGGTCTGTATAAAATAAATAGAAGTTTATAAATATTATTGAACTTTTGTTGCAAGTTACTTTAAATTCTTTTGATGGACTCACCATTGCAGACTTGTTTTAGTACGTATTTTAGGGTGTGTTAGGTGGACAGTGATATGGCATATGGGCTATATGAAAAGGACAAGGACATGTACATCCTATGTTAGAAAATGACAGTGTAGACTTGTTTTAGTACTTGTTTTAGGGTGTGCCAGGTGGACACTGATGTGGCGTATGGGCTATGTGACAAGGGCATGTACTTCATATGTTAGAAAACATATTTGGTTTTTTAGATCTTCAACGTTAAAAGTTATAAATGTTTTGAAATTGATTTAAAGTCTTTCGTTGTGTAAAGAATGATGAAATGGTTTAAAAGTTTTCCGTTGTGTATGTGGTGTGGTGTAAACCCAACATTGGCAACGACGATTGTCGCATTGTCCTTCAAAGTGGTTGCTAATTTATTTTAAGTGCTTGAATTGTTAAACACTTTACTTGGTTGATGGAGTAATGGACTTGATTTAAGAAAAATAGTTTTTGGCTAATATATATATTAAAAACCAAATTCATGAAATACTTAATTTTCAGTCACACATTTATCTTTACATCTATTTTCTTAGCCACACATTACAAACGTAAGTATCATATATTCATATACTCTCCTCTCTCTCGTTCATCTTCATCTTATCTGTTACTCTCCTCTCTGCCTTTCATTTGGTTAACTGGGTTTATAAGAATTAATAATGTTATTGACTTTACAAGATCATTTTCTTTAATGTGTTAATTAGTTTATAATGATTTTGTATCAAGTTTTAAAATCTTAATCCAACCAAATAAGGTTTCCCTTTTTAGGCGTGGCAAACCATTGAAAGTTTAGGGATTTAAAATCTTCTTTACAACTTATAAGTTTCATATTTATTCATAGCAATAAAAAGATCAAAACTACAATAGAGAACCGGATAAGTGGGTAACAAGTTGCGTCGCTACCCTCTTCGGCGTCGACGAGTTATTGTGCACGACCCGTTGAACTCTTTTCATAAACGTAGCAGCATCTGGGACAAGAGTCCCGAATGTATCAATGACAAAAGGAATGAAGGCGTGTTGATTCCCGACACAAGCCTTCACGTGTTTATAAATAAAAACTGACGAAATGAATTTTGAAGTGTGACATGTATATCTGGTGAAATTAATATTCGAGCAGCGACAAAGATAACATATGAGCGTTTGTAGTCCAACAGTTAGGATAATTGCCTTCCAAGCAATAGACCCGGGTTCGACTTCCGGCAAACGCAAGCTTTTTTATATTATATATTTTATCCCCACATTTTTAACCGCTAAAATTACAACATGATTCTTTTCGTTTTGGCGCGTAATTAAGAAAAAAATAAAAAAGTCAAAAGGATTCCAGTTTTGTCTGGTTGCTACATTGCGAATTGGCCTCTTCAAAGTTCAAACCATACAAACGCTTTTTAGTTATCCAATACAATACAATACAATACAATACAATACAATCGGACGGCTATCGATGATGCTACAGGTCACAATCACAATCACTGCTTCTTCTTCTTCTTCTTCTTCTTCATGTTTTTCTGCTTAATTTTGAATGCTTCACTTTAATTAATTACGAACTTTTAGATTAGACCAGTCACTTCCAAAAGAAAGGCGTGCCCTGATAACCTAAATTGCTGCAGCTTCTATTCTAATTTCATTCATTAATGCGTATTCACAAATGATTAGGTATTTGTTGATTTGGAAAGAGCACAAAGTACATATGCTGTGTATCTTCATTCTCACGATTTAATTGCTATTAATTATTTAGCATCTATTCATACATGTTTATTAATTAGCAGTTTAGCACAAGCTCACCTAGGGTTCTATGAAATTAGTTCACAATCTGTTATGTGAGGATTTGATATAATAATATGCATATGTGCTTGGTTGTCTATAATAGGATAATAATAACTTCTATATAAACTAGGAACATTTGCAAGGATGTTGTTAGATTCAGAAATGTATGATTACTAAAATGATTAAAACAACCTCATCGGCTCAGAATAATTTAAAACTCATTTACTTTCCATTCATTAAAAGGTAGTTGTGTTTACATCGATCGATAAAGAAGCAAACGGACAACAAGCTGTGCCGCTAGCTCTTTTTGGATAGCAAATCTAAGTCGCTTAAAATAACATTCATAAATCGTGGCTTCCTAGCGCCTGAGACTGTGGAGCTACTTAGTCGTGTCCAACAGGTCATGAATAGTAATGTTATGACTCCACGGTCTATGAATATTATTAAAAATCTAAAATATCTTCTTAGTTTGGACAAAAAGTCAAGATAAGTTGTGGTAGTATATAAAAAAATGGGGCATTCCGAGAATTGAACTCGGGACCTCTCGCACCCTAAGCGAGAATCATACCACTAGACCAAATGCCCACTTGTTTATATCATCATTCTTTACTGAATTAACAGTCACTTAGTTGGTGCAATTGATTGAAAACTTAAAAGATTCCATCAATGTAATAACTGCTATCACCAAATGCCCATTCAATGCAGCTGACGGTTTAACTTTGTTTATATCCTTTACATTGTATATGTAGTCACTTTTGTATATTCTTATTTAGAATAAGTGCATTTAACTGTTAGTAGCATGAGGCTACGGTCTCTGTTGCAGGAGGTCTTGGTTCCTTTTTCTTTAAAATGCTACGTGACCTTAAGAAACAAAGATCATTGTATTGCTACCAACGTTAAGTGCAGTGTTATAGTTGTCTCAAACCATAGTTATTAAAAGCGGTGCGCCTTGGCGATTATTTAGAGCGAGTCGATGTTATAGCTACTTCCTTCACTGGAGGCGCAATTTTAGGAGAAAAATCAGCAATTCAGAATTTTTTTGATTCTTTTTTATTTTTTACCTTGATTTTATTTGGTTTTCTTTGATTTAGCACTTAATCCATTTAAACAACTTACCTAAAATTCAGCAAATTAACAAAATGAACTCCAATCTCTCTTATTATAATGAACACATTGCTTACTCAAATCACAAATCAAGATCTTTAGGCTTTTGTTTTAATAGTTTTATTATTTTATGAAATTTTCATTTTCAAGTATGAACAATTTGGTTGGTCTTTTGGCTTTTGTTTTAATATTTATTATTTTATGAAAATTTCAATTTCAAGTCTGAACAGTTTGGATATATCAGAATTTCAAGTATGAACAATTTGGTTGTTTTGAGGATTATGGTTTTGAAATATTTTGGTATTTGAAAAAAGTGATATTTTCCATTACAATTTTCTGTTCCAATTTTTAATTTAAGTGCGCTTATTTTTTTTGAGGTACACACTATTTTTTGCGCCTAGGCCCTCAGAGAGGCCTATGCGCCTTAAGTGCGCCTAACTCATTTGATAACTATGTCTCAAACTAACATATAGTCAACTGTTTTTTTACTTGTGACTAAGACATCTAGAGCCTTGGCGAAAACAGAAAACCTTTATAATGTTGTTACTATAACATCTACCAGCAGTGATTTGAGTACACCAAACACACGAGTGTGTTTTGAAAATACATATCTAATTACATGTTTAAATGGTAGCTATCTTCTGAAATAATAGAATCACTTTTAAGTTTTGGTTTATGATTGCTTATTCTGGTAACGAAGTTTCGTCTGTTCTTAACATAAGTTTCCCGATCTATGTGCTGAATTCATTGACAAAGGATTTTGTCAGATCTACAAGTATATGCTTGGGCATATATATATATAACTTTAATTGATAGATCTGTTTCAAAAAGTCTTCTATTGTATTCAGACTACATTAGTAATAGAATAAAAATAAAATATTGACTCATAAATTTTTCAATAAAATGTGTTGATTTGTCAAAAAACATGGGGCATTCCGAGAATCGAACTCGGGACCTCTCGCACCCAAAGCGAGAATCATACCACTAGACCAAATGCCCACTTGCTTATTGTGTATGCATTTCATGCTTTTAAGTCAACTTTCATAGGTGTGATTCAAGAAAACTATCAAATATTATTGTTCAAGAAAACTAAACTTAAAAACTTGATTACATGGTTTATATAAGCTAACCAATCCTAGTTAGGCTCAAACTTCTTATTAGATACAACCTCTATCGATATCTAAACTTGAATTTGAAATAAACCTGATTACTAATACACATTAATTAGTAATCCCTAAAATACCCTTAATTTACCAAACTTGTAAATCAAGGAATTAACCATTTGCAGAATACTCTCTGAAACAAACTTTGTTTGCAATTTACACATTTGTAGAACATATATGTAGTATTATTTTTTTCTGAAGTTTAAGATTGCACTTTTGAAAAATGTCATTAGAGTAATTGGCAAACTAGCAATTTCTAGGCAGAGGATTGAATATCTTGAACGCACAAGTTTGTTTTGTGAATGTATATAGAGAATAGTTTAAACGATACTTTGTAACTTGTAAATTCAGAAGTTTGGTTGCCAAAGAAAATTAACCTTTGAAGATAGGATTATCTTGATCTTTTGACTTTTGATTCTTATTCATGAAAAAAAGATGCATCTTTTTATCAACTCGGAGCCTAAATATAGAATTATAGATTGCTGTATCTACAAGTTGAATTTTTGACAATGAATCTTGTCACATATCCAAGCATCTGTTTTTGGCATATACCATCAATGTAGTCGGTAGATTTGTTTCAAAAGTCTTCAGTTGACTTTAGTTCAACTGTTTTAGTATGAGTCTTGCCTATATTTGCTTATTCTGGTAAGGCAGTTGCCAACTTTTCACCAACTTGGTGCCTAAGATTCCTGGGAAAGAAATATGAAGTTACATTTACCTAATCTGGTAGTGAAGTCACATATGCTTGTTATGATTTGAAATTTTGAGACCCTTTTCAGGTGTAGAAGCACATGTTTGTAGCAGATGAGATCTAAGCAGTTAATGCGGAAAAATATCGGATATCGGTCAAGGATATCGGTGGGATATCGGTAATTTTAATATCATGTAAAATTCATATATATAGCAATTTAATACTAATAATTCAGTATAGTCTCACACCATTAACAAATTAATCACTTGCAAATTGCAAAACACTAACAATCGTAGCAAGTAAGAATAGATTAAGACTTAAAACACTAACATTGAACACTAAAAGTTGATAATTAAGACCTAAAACACTAAAAGTTGATAATTAAGACTTAAAACACTGATATCGGGAATATCGGTCAAATATTAGTCCAATATCAGTCAATATCGTTGATATTATCGGTACCGATATTCTGATTTATATATCGCCAAGGGACCGATAACCGATATATCAATGATATATCGGTCATATCGACTGCGTAGGATGAGATCACTATAATAGGTAGTTTTGTTTCCAAAAGTCTTCTTGAGTTACAAAAAGGTAGTGGCACTTTCAAAAATAGTCTAATAGAGTTGAATGTTTACAAAAAAAGGGGGCATTCCGAGAATCGAACTCGGGACCTCTCGCACCCAAAGCGAGAATCATACCACTAGACCAAACGCCCACTTGCTTTATCTGCCTGTTTTCTTATCTATAATCACCATGTGTGAACTAGACTTTATGCTATAAACTCAGGTGTAGAATTGCTGCTAAGTTTTTGTTTGAAATTTTCAAAGGTCATATGGATATTTCAGATTCTGCGCAGATGTTTTTCAAAGTTGTTTGGTTAAACAATAATATATATGTATGCTCAAATGAGACACTTACATACTTCATTAGAGACAAAAGCTTAAAAACTTTTTTGGCAGCATAGCTAGTTACTTGAAAAGTAGAAAGACCATGAAAAACCTCTTTACGAGCCTTGGTACAATAAATGAAAAGATTCATAATATAGCAAAATTCTCTTATTATAAAGAAATCATGTAGGTTTGATAACTGTTTTTGATCTGTTCTGCAGGTTTGATAACTGTTTTAGCTTGATATGTTGGTATTATTAGAAGATATATTTAGTTTATATTCTGACAATATTGAATTGTATATGAATAAGTATTTCATAATCCATATTTAGAACATTGTGTTATGTTTATGATTGAATCTCTAATCCTGTATAAGGGATGACTTATTACTGAATAATACATGAAATCTTTGGTACCATAAACACTTTTAGGTTTATGTGTTGCTTATTCTGGTCGCCAACTTTTCACCAACTTGGTGCCTAAGAATTTGGCAAAAAGTAATGCAGTTACATGTCCTAATCCGGTTATGGGCATGCCAAGTTTATTTGTCAATACACAATAATAAGACAAAAGCCAAACAACCCCATGTAAGGCCCCGTTACCGGTGCCTCACTTTATCGTTGGATTTACTCACACAGTTCTAAATATTAGAGTTAATAAAAACTTTCGCGGAATAACATAAAAGTCAACCATTCATTACATACATCCATAACTTGTCTTTTAAAAACATAACATAAAACATAGTATTTCAAACATCACGACAAAACTCCAGATGCCAGCCTCTTCGGATCCCGTCATGTGTCTTCCTCAAGCCAACTGTCTCAATCGATTAGCCTGCGTGCATACTAAAAGTCAGCTACGCTGAGTGAGTTCTAGTTAATCATGCAACATTCAATACATTCATAACTACGTACTTTCATACGTAATTCATACTTTCATAATTCGTTCATAATATACATATTTACCTTCATACTTTATTCTAAATTCTACTTTACATTATTCTATTCTGTCTTGGATATTATTAGTGTCCGGTCCCTTTTTCTGCCTTGAGTATTATTAGGGCCCAGTTCATTTCTGCCTCGAGATTTATAAAGGGGCTCGGTCCTTTCTCTACCTTGAGTATTGTTAGGGCTCAGTCCCTTTCTTCTGTACCTGGTTATCTCTTACATTCCTTCATAACATACATACGTACCATTCGTACATTATACATAACATTATAACTTGACAGTACGTGCAATATCCGAAGATCGTTCGCGTACCAACAAGCAGTCATTCATATTTTATATACGTATTGTTCATATCTCCAAATCATCACCCGACGGTACATGCAATATCCAAAGATCGTTTACGCACCGTCAAGCATTTATCTTTACATAATAATATAAGGTATACACTTACCACTTAAGGTAAGTGTATTAACTAATCACATCGAGTATGTACACAGCCCCGAAAACATAATAAGGAAATAGGGCTAGAAACTCACCTGAACTCGATTACGTTCATTGTTAATTATTATTCCTTTCCTTAGCTGTGCTCGACTAACTGTATAGCAATTACACGTATCAATTTAACTATCACTACTCACATCGCATTTCTAGTCTAGTTATAACCCTCAACGAACGGGGGTCCGGGGGTAGCGCCCCTGGCAGCGGGGTCTAGGGGCGGCAGCCCCTAGCAGGGTCCAAGGGGCAGAGCCTCTGTTTGGGGTCGAGCTGCCAGGTCAGCTTGGAAAAATTTTATTTCCATTAACTGTCTTATCACATTTTTCATTAGAATTTTAAATTATTTTATAATTCGCTAACTCATTTGCCCTAACGAATTAAGCCTGATTCGTTAACTAATTTGTTATCTTTCATGATCTAGTTCGTTAGATGATTCGTTATTCTGGTTCGTTATCTCAACATGGTCTGGTTCGTTACATGGTTCATAACGAACTGGTCCTTATAATGAATTGAACCCTATAACGAATGACCCCTCTGTAACAAATTGAACCTTCTAATTCGTTATCTCCTTTAACGAATGACTATAACGAATTGGGGCTAATTCGTTATCTTTTCCTTAATGAATCTGGATACGAACTAAGGTTAGTTCGTTAAGCTTCTTGTAACGAATCATCTGACGAATTGCCTCTAATTCGTAACTCTCCGTTAACGAATTAGGGTTAGGTCTGAGAATGTCAGAAACATTCTCTGACATTCCCTTCCTCGTACCCGCCGCCTTTCCGGCGCCGTCGTCGCTGGAAAAACGTATTTTTGCACATTTTTCACCGTTTTTCATCCCGTTCGATCCAGATCTGAGCTAGGGTGACCCCTAAGCTCATCTTAGGTTCGGTTTATACCCGATTCCACCCGGATCTCGTGACTTTAACGGTTTAAAGGTGTCGGCTCGTCGTTTCGCAACTAAATCTAACAGGTTTAAGCTTATTCAATATCATGCTAATATTATCTTGGATCAGGATCGGTTTCCCTTGGTGATTTCGGCTAGAGAGAGAGAGCAAGATGAGAGAGAGTTAAGTGTGTTTTGGTGGTGTATGGAATATGTGTAAATGAATGGAAAATGGGTAATTAAGGTTTATATAATTATGGATCATGGGCTTAAGCACATGGTCTTTTCCTTCTTTTCTTCATGGCCCAAGTCCATAACTCATATCCATTTTACCCAACACCAGCCCGACTCATAATAATTCATAATCTCATTTTATTAACCGAAACTAGAAAAACGGGATGTTACACCCCATGAAAGAAACGGCTAAAAAAGTTTTGGGTCATTCCAAGAGTTGAACTCGGGACCTCTCGCACCCAAATGCCCACTTCTTTATGCCATTATTCTTTATTGTATTTACAGTAACTTTGTTGGTGCAGTTGGTTGAAAACTTACAAGATCCATCAACGTTCACAATAAATATAACTGCTACCACGAAGATTGTCATCTGAACGTCAATGATTCTTTTATTGCCCTATTAAATGTTTTAGTTGACTGTGGCTAACTTCATGCTGTACAGAAATTAATAGCCATGTTTAACTAGTTTTGATCTAAGCTTGTTGAAAGGATACAATCATACTCGATTATAATTTATTGCAGTTAACAATCTAACTTTGTTTATATTTTTAAATACACAAATAATTAAAGAAGTTATTGCATTATCCTTAAGGATTATAGCAGCTTTTGCATTTGATCAATTCTGCAGGTTTGATTTATGATTGCCTATTTTGATAAATAAATAGTGTTTTTCACCAACTTGAATTTGGTGCCTAATATAAAAGCTTTCATAACCATGAGTTGAAAAAATATACAAAAATGAGTCGATTTTGTTAAAGAGGGTTTTTTTTTTCCGAGAATTGATTTGGGACCTCTCACACCCAAAACAAGAACACACCACTAAACCAAATGCCAATTTGCTTTATATGCATGCCTTTGTTCTTTACCAGTGTGATTGAAACATAAAAACTAATTGAAGTATCAAGTATGTGACACCATGTTGACATGTGCTTACTTCTATAATTTTCCATTTCTGTTTATTCTTGTTTAGAATCACTGCATTTAACGGTGAGTAGATTGATGCTACAATCTCTTGCGCAAGAAACTTGTAACTTATTATCCCGAAATCCTGCATGGATGCACTCAACAATATCTTGGTGTCTTCCTGTTTTGATCTATTCTGCAGGTTCGGTAACAGTTTCTGCTTGACGTGTTGATTTTTGTTTGCTTATTTCGGTAACGTATATGCAGACTCAAAAATGATAAACGATAATTAACGCACAACTTATAAATAACCGACTTATATTATAACCAGAAAATATAACTCAAAAAACTGATTACAATAACTTTGGTAGTGATGGTGGTGATTGTTGTGTTTGTTGTTGTGTTATTATTTCTAACACTAACTTTCTACATCTATTTATACTAGTAACCCAACTTGGTCACCAAACATAATATGTGGTCACCACTCAACTTGGGCAACAAGGTCAACTTGGCCAACAAGGTGAACTTGGCCACCAAACATATGGAATGTTTCATAATACCCCTTAGACTTTAACCGACTTGTTAAAATCTCTTAGGCCCAGTTCACCGACTTGCGACCCGAAATAGAAATTAATCCAACATTCACCCCCCTAATTTCTGATTCGGATTAGAAAGGTCTTCAACTCCAAGTAACTCGCGCATCTCCGTGAACTTGATTCTTGTGAGTGCTTTAGTGAGGATATCAGCTCGTTGCTCTTTCCCGCTAATGTGCTCAACATCGACCTCGCCGTCGTTGTAGCAATCTCGGATAAAATGAAAGCGAGACTTTATATGCTTTGTTCGGTTGTGAAAAACCAGATTTTTCACAAGGGCTATTGCGGACGTGTTATCAACTTTCAACACAACTTTCTGCAACGCTTCTCCAGTCAACTCGCTCAACAACTCTCGAAGCCATACAGCTTGACATGCGGCTGCTGAAGCCGCCATGTACTCGGCTTCACACGATGGGAGTGCAACTGTCGCTTGCTTTTGTGAGCACCATGTAATTGGAGATTGCCCGTAATAAAACACGTGCCCCGTGGTACATCTACCATCATCCTCATCTATGTTGTGACTACTATCACTATAACCTACAAGTCTTTTGGACCCGTTCTTCCCGTACTTGATCCCGTAACTCGTCGTTTTCTTCAAATATCTCAATAGGTGTCGTATTGCCATACAATGAGATTCTCGTGGGCTTTGCATATATCGACTAACAATACCCACAGAGTACGCCATATCCGGACGAGTGTGTAATAAATACCGTAAGCAACCCACTACCTTTCGATACTCGGTTGCATCGAGTTCGACTTCATTCTCGGCTTTTGAGTATTTCACACCATGATCCATCGGGACTTGAGACGGATTACAGTTTTGCATACCGGTCTCCTTTAGAATCCTTTTGGCGTATCCTTCTTGTGTAATTACTATCCCGTCTTCTTGTTGGACTACTTCGATTCCGAGATAGTAGGTCAACTTCCCGAGATCCGACATCTCAAACTTGGCCGCCATACCCTTTTTGAAATCAGAAATTATACTCGAGCTTGTACCTGTCACAAATAAATCATCCACATACACGGCTACGATCAAAAAATGTTTCCCATCCGTCTCTAGGTAAACCGATTGTTCCTTGGAACATTTTTGAAACTTCATGTCTCGTAGGATGTTATCGAGCTTTGTGTTCCAAGCTCGGGGAGCTTGCCTTAACCCATACAAGGCCTTTGACAACTTGTAAACTTTTGCCTCCTCGTCTTTTTTCTCGTATCCTTCGGGTTGAGAAACGAACACAACTTCTTTCAATTCACCATGTAGAAAGGCCGTCTTTACATCAAGATGGTGGATTTCCCACCCGTTAGATGCAGCCAATGCGATTAGTAGCCGAACGGTCTCGATTCGGGCTACCGGAGCGAAAACATCATCAAAGTCAATCCCGAGTTGTTGCACGTAACCCTTTGCAACCAACCGAGCTTTGTACTTATTTATCATTCCATCCGCATTTCGTTTGATTTTAAACACCCACTTCAACCCGATACATTTTGCACCCTTTGGAAGTTCGACTAACCTCCATATTTCATTCTTGTTTATCGAATCAATCTCGGTATTCATAGCACGAACCCATTCTTGGTTCGACTTAGCCTCAGAATAGCTACTCGGTTCACCACTTGATGCAAGAAGCAACTGCTCATAGTCAGAGTCAACATGTAACACATAATCTTCTTGTAATCTTCTTGGTAAAACCGAGACTCGGGTTGAACGTCTTAGACACGTTTGGGCCTCATTTTCACCCGAATGGACCTGTGAACCATTACTCGTCAACTGGACTTGAGAGTGGGTTGAGGAATTAGACCCGATATGACCTGGTTCGGCTGAGTCGTTGGACTCGGGTTGAACCGACGATGCAGGTTCAGAGCTTGGGCTACCCGGGTTGCTTCCAGACGTTTCTTCAATGGTGGGCTCGATTTGACTGGTTCCATTGTCAACTGCACCCCCCCCCCCAAACAATAGAAAACATACTCGGCTCGTAGTCATTCTTCTCGACTTTCTTTACCCAATTTCACCCTTTGTTTTTGTCAAACACAACGTCTCGACTAACAACAATTTTCCGGGTGTTCGGATCGAAGAGACGGTATGCTTTTGAACCCATCTCCGACCCGAGATAAACGAGCTGTCTTGACCTATCATCAAGTTTCTTTAGATGTACACTATTAACTTTAGCATACGCCATGCACCCAAATACTCGAACGTGTTCAATAATCGGTTTCTTTTTCTTGAACCGTTCATATGGAGTTTGATCAACCAAGGCCCGGGTTGGGACCCGATTGATTAAAAAAGTTGAATGTCGGACCGCTTCTCCCCACATATAATTCGGTATATGCATCGCCTTTATAATAGGCACCATCCCCATTAAAGTCCGGTTTCGCCTTTCTACCACGCCATTTTTGTGTGGCGTGTACGGGGCGGTTGAATGCCGAATAATTCCACTTTCATCGCATAACCGATTGAAATCACGTGAAGTGAATTCTCCTCCCCTATCGGTTCGAAGAGTTTTCATTGGTAAACCCGCCTCCGTCTCGATTAGGGCTTTAAACCTCTTAAAACTTTCAAACGCTTCACCTTTTTCTTTCAATAAAAACGTCCACATATATCGTGAGTAATCGTCTATAATAACAAAGACATACCTATTACCCGAGATAGTGGATGGGGTTATTGGACCGCACAAATCACCATGAACTAACTACAAAGGTTGGGATGCTCTAAACGAGGATGTAGCCGGAAATGAACGTCTCGTTTGTTTACCCACCAAACACGATTCACACAATTGATTTTCATGTTCAACATGTGGTAAACCTCTTACAAGATCCTTCTTAGCTATCGATTTCATTAACTCGAAATTGATGTGCCCAAGTCTTGCGTGCCAACGCCATGCATCATCTTCAATCTTAGATTGCAAACACAAGTGAGCTCCAATTTTCATTCGTATTTTGTAGAGTCGGTTTTCGGATCTCTTGACCTTCATGAGTAACCTCCCGTTCTCATCGTACATGGTCAGAAGATCGTGTTTCATCCGAATGTCACATCCGGACTCCGTTGCTTGACCGAGACTTATTATATTTTTTTTAACTCCGGAATATAATAAATCTCGGTTAGTAAGTCTTGGTCACTCGATTTTCCTTGGAAAGAATTGAGCCTTTTCCCTTGATTTGAACAAATGACCCATCTCTGAACTTAACCCTCCCGGTTATGTTCTCGTTTAACTCTAAAAAATATGACCGGTTTCCCGTCATATGATTACTTGCCCCATTATCCAAATACCATACATCATCTTCGACCCGCTCGGTCTCGTATTTCTTTGGTATTAGGTTTTGTTCATTTAAGAACACAACTTGATGCATATACGCCGCATCATCAAAATTTTCACGGGCTTCGGTTTTGTTTGCTTCTTGACCCTTTTGAACTCGGTCCGGGCAACCGGATGCAAAGCGACCAAACTGGTCACATCGGTAACATAAAATCTTTGACCGATCTTTCTTCATCCTTACTTTTCCCCGACTTGATGACCCTTGTTCGGTACTAGGGGTTCGGTATTGGCCATTGAAACGGCCTCGACCGCGACCTCGACCTCCTCGTCCTCGTCCCCCATTAGATTCAAAACTTCTATGACTTGATGAATCATATTTACCGAATAAAAGTTTACCTTGGTCACTCCCTTGAATTTCTTCTTCTCGAATTCGCTCCTAATAGGCTCGGAGTCGGCCTACAACATCTTCAAATCCCGTTTTATTGAGATCCAACATTTGGTCAAGCGAAGCAACCATTTGAATATACTTCGATCTTGGGAG
Source organism: Bidens hawaiensis (assembly GCF_021521415.1). Lineage (NCBI taxonomy): Eukaryota > Viridiplantae > Streptophyta > Magnoliopsida > Asterales > Asteraceae > Bidens > Bidens hawaiensis. The sequence continues at coordinate 95,864 of NW_027499535.1, read as the reverse complement.
ACTTTTGAGAAACTTCTTTACCAATCTTGCTTCATCTATAACTTCACCGAGAGCCGCTGATTTCGAGGCAATGCTCGATAACTTTCCCGCAAAGTTATCTATGGAATCTGACTCGTTCATCTTCATATTGTCAAATTCCATTGACAAGGTTTAGAGACGTGCTTCTCTAACCCGTTCGGCACCTAAGTGTCGGGTTTTAATCGAATCCCACATGGCTTTAGCAGTTTCTTGATCTCCAATTTGCATGATCAAGGTTTCGGGTATGGATTGAAACAACAAGGCCATAGCCATGTCATTTTTGTCTTCATCAGAGACACCCGAGTTGATGGTGTCCCAAACTTTGTGAACTCTTAGGACTACTTTCATCCTCATAGCCCACACAGTATAGTTCGTTGCAGTTAACATTGGACATTGAACGGAAGATGGCCCGTTCTCTTTCCCCTTTGGCGGCAGCGGTGGAGTCGTGTCACCCATGGCTACTCAAACCCAACTTGTTTTAATAAAGTAACAACTGAACGTACTATGCGGTCGACAATGACAACTTCTTAGGGAGATCAAACCAACTTGTTCGATCAACCACGGCAACAACTTCTTCGGGAAATCAAACCAACTTGTTTGATCGAAACACCTTCTTTGTTGGCCGTTAATTATCGCGTTCTTGAACCGAGCTCTGATACCAATTCAAGAATGATAAACGATAATTAACGCACAACTTATAAATAACTGACTTATATTATAACCAGAAAATATAACTCAAAAAACTAATTACAATAACTTTGGTAGTGATGGTGGTGATTGTTGTGTTTGTTGTTGTGTTGTTATTTCTAACACTAACTTTCTACATCTATTTATACTAACTTTGGTAGTATAAATACCAAAGTTGTTTGATCGAAACACCTTCTTTGTTGGCCGTTAATTATCGCGTTCTTGAACCGAGCTCTGATACCAATTCAAGAATGATAAACGATAATTAACGCACAACTTATAAATAACTGACTTATATTATAACCAGAAAATATAACTCAAAAAACTAATTACAATAACTTTGGTAGTGATGGTGGTGATTGTTGTGTTTGTTGTTGTGTTGTTATTTCTAACACTAACTTCGCCGAGAGCCGCTGATTTCGAGGCAATGCTCGATAACTTTCCCGCAAAGTTATCTATGGAATCTGACTCGTTCATCTTCATATTGTCAAATTCCATTGACAAGGTTTAGAGACGTGCTTCTCTAACCCGTTCGGCACCTAAGTGTCGGGTTTTAATCGAATCCCACATGGCTTTAGCAGTTTCTTGATCTCCAATTTGCATGATCAAGGTTTCGGGTATGGATTGAAATAACAAGGCCATAGCCATGTCATTTTTGTCTTCATCAGAGACACCCGAGTTGATGGTGTCCCAAACTTTGTGAACTCTTAGGACTACTTTCATCCTCATAGCCCACACAGTATAGTTCGTTGCAGTTAACATTGGACATTGAACGGAAGATGGCCCGTTCTCTTTCCCCTTTGGCGGCAGCGGTGGAGTCGTGTCACCCATGGCTACTCAAACCCAACTTGTTTTAATAAAGTAACAACTGAACGTACTATGCGGTCGACAATGACAACTTCTTTGGGAGATCAAACCAACTTGTTCGATCAACCACGGCAACAACTTCTTCGGGAAATCAAACCAACTTGTTTGATCGAAACACCTTCTTTGTTGGCCGTTAATTATCGCGTTCTTGAACCGAGCTCTGATACCAATTCAAGAATGATAAACGATAATTAACGCACAACTTATAAATAACTGACTTATATTATAACCAGAAAATATAACTCAAAAAACTAATTACAATAACTTTGGTAGTGATGGTGGTGATTGTTGTGTTTGTTGTTGTGTTGTTATTTCTAACACTAACTTTCTACATCTATTTATACTAGTAACCCAACTTGGTCACCAAGCATAATATGTGGTCACCACTCAACTTGGCCACCAAGGTGAACTTGGGCAACAAGGTGAACTTGGCCACCAAGCATATGGAATGTTTCATAATACCCCTTAGACTTTAACCGACTTTTTAAAACCTCTTAGACCCGGTTCACCGACTTGCGACCCGGAGTAGAAATTAATCCAACACATACTTCTCACCAACCATATTTTGAATTTGTTATAGTTGTTAAAAACATAAGCTATGTTAAATTTCGAGTGGTAAAGAATGTACCCTTAATAATGTTTGCTATCTTGAAAATAATATGGTAATGTTGTTTGTTTTTATAACTTGTAATCCAGAAATTATGCATTTATAAGCATCTTACTATCTTCAGGCCCTGATATGGTTGATAACTGTTTTAGCTTAACATAAAAATCTTCAGGAAAAGCAATGCGGTTACATTTCCTAATGAGGTAGTTGAGTTTATTGAGAGAATCTTTTCAGATCCGGACACACATGTTTGTGGCATATAAGATGAGATCCCTTAAATTAATAGGTGGTTTTGTTTCTAGAAGTTAGAGATGTTATCTCAGTACTAGATTATCAGAGTACAAAAGGAAGTTGCACTTACATTGAGAAAACAAAAGGGGGCATTCCGAGAATCGAAATCGAGACCTCTCGCACCAAAGCGAGAATCATAGCACTAGACCAAATGCCTACTTGCTTTGCTAATATATTTAGTCTCTCTTTTAACACTAATTCTGAAACACGAACACACACAATAGTTTTAGTCCCAAGGTTTGTAATTTTAAGACTTGCTGGTTTTTCTTACTTCTTTTTCTTAAATGTTTGTTATGGTGATAAAATAATAAAACACAAACGAAACAACTCAATAATTAACTTCATTTTTCAAATTAAAAAATGTTCTCATTTTGGGGCATTCTGAGAATCGAACTCGGGACCTCTCGCACCCGAAGCGAGAATCATACCACTAGACCAAATGCCCAATTTGAAATTTTAATAATGAATTTTGTTAAAGATAGCTTGTTAATATTATTTTATTTGTAAATATATTTACACACAATTACGACCCCTTTATGGCTCTGTACAAGAGGAAAATCATAAGCAATGAAGTAACAAAATTTTCTTGTATAATGGTTATTTTATTTTTTTTCAAACAGTCATCTAAATCATTTTTTTTACTAAAGTCATCTAAATTTAATTAGCTACGAATATAGCAACATACATACTTCACATTGTATAAACATGGCCACATGAGGGACATATTAAAAGAATCAAATCCAAATTGTGGAATTGGAATTCGTTATTATTTATGGTCTAACCTAATTTTAAATGTGTTCTTTTGGAAAGCCAAGTTATGCAACTCTCCAAAAACCTGGCAAGGAGCTTTACAAGGCACGAAGGAAAAACACAAAATATCAAGAGTTCCAAAAACAATTAAACCGACACCATTTGTTGCAATCAACGGTAGTCAAACCACCCTTGATTGATCCAAACAAACAGTGAATTCATTACGCACCCGCCAAAGACTTCATAAAGCAATGAGATGAATAGAATGGATAATGTTAATGTACACTTTATCGCTTTCAGTTTAAGTGAAATGTTCAAATAAAAAAACAACCGTTATCTTTAATGGATTGATGCAACGTGAGTACAAAAGTGTGTCCATCCATTTAACAACAATGAATCTAACTCAAGCACACCCGAGTATACTATACATCTGGCACATGAAACCACTCCTCGATCATCCTTTGGTACACGTTCAAATTAAAGCTTCCTGCATGTTTTATAAATTCTGTTTATATATTTATATAATATGTATCCTTATATCTATATGGTTGTAGATATTTAGGACACCAGAGTTAGAAAACATAATAACACTATATAATTCAGATTTTGTTTTTCTAAAAACATTTTATTGATCACATAGTTTTCTAATATTTCTAAATATATACGAGGAATAAAAGGAAATAAAGAGGAAATCCTTGAAGATAGGATACAAAGCATGGGTGGTACTCACAATTTTATTTTCCTTAATGTGCTGCATTCCACACACCAACAGTTTTCAATCTCTTTTAAATGACATGAAAGTCATAATCCAATCACAAAACAATAAAGGAGTTTCTTCGGAGTTCTTTTTCTTGCGTTATTTTTCAAATAACAAGAGAAAAAGAACTCTTTCAAAATGAATAAATCATTCGCAGGAACAACCCAAAAATGCTCGGTTTGCGAGAAAACTGTGTATTTGGTTGATAAATTAGTAGCTAATCAACGAATTTATCATAAATCCTGCTTCAGATGCCATCATTGCAACAGTACCCTCAAGGTATAATAACATTTTTTTATATGATCCTACCTATATATATATATTATAAATAGCTTATAAAATAATTTATTTGTAATTTTGTTTATATATAAATTTTCTCACCAAAATTTTGCAGCTTAGCAACTTCAATTCTTTCGATGGAGTCGTTTATTGCAGGCATCACTTTGATCAGCTCTTCAAGAGAACTGGCAGCCTGGAAAAAAGTTTTGAAGGTTTTTATATTATTAATTTTCAAAAATAGTAAATTATAAATTTATTGTCTATTTCTACTTTAAATGTTGTCATGTTTTAGGAACACCAAAGATCAAGCTTGAAAGGACTGTTAGTCAAGAGGTATTAACTTAACTTCCCATTTACGGTTATTGTGATTATTTGAGCCGTCTATTATTCCACGTTGCTTTCTTTGTACCAGGTTCGGAGTTCAGCCAAACTCTCAAGTTTCTTCGAGGGTACCAGAGATAAATGTCTAGCGTGTACCAAGATTGTTTATCCAACGGAGCGGGTAATTAAACCATATGTCCATTTATATATATATATATATATATATATATATTAACTATCATTTCATTTGAGGACGAGTTTAATATGAATAATAATATATAGGTTAAGGTGGATGGAACTGCATACCACAGAGCTTGTTTCAAATGCTGTCATGGCGGGTGCACAATAAGCCCATCAAACTACATTGCTCATGAAGGCAGGCTCTATTGCAAGCACCATCATATCCAACTCTTTAAGAAGAAAGGAAACTACAGCCAGCTTGAGGTCGAAGAAGCTTCTGCGGGCGAAACTGCTGATCAATCAACTCCTGAACCAACTCCTGAACTGGCTCCTGAACCAACTCCTGAACTGGCTCCTGAACCAGCAGCTCCTGCTCCTGAACCAACTCCTGAACCAGAAGTCCAAACTTGACCCGTTTAATAGCTCTGATGATATCTTAAGTACTGTCGTGTTTAAGAACGAGCTAGCTCGACTAGATCAAACGCTATTGATCGAGTATTTTGTTTTTGTCCAACACCAGTTTGTGTTGTATTCATCATCTAATAAATTTGTTTCACAATACTTATTTGTGTGCATAAGCATTTTCTCTCCATCCTACAAACAACATTGTATTTCCACATAATCACCTTTTTTTACAATGTACTTTCCATAACCAGATTTTTGTGTACACCAAAATAAACTAATTTATAAAAAAATAATTAAAACTACTGTGATTAACATTATATATACACTTTATTTGTAAAATACTTTATTTATCTTAAATTGTTGTATAAACAAAAACAAAATAATGTGAAAATCTGTTACAAAAGTTAACAAAAAAAGATGTTCAACATGATTTTCGAACATCTTTGGATGTTTCTAGCAGGCCAGGCAGCATTGAAGGCGGCATCGGGCAAGGTTGCTAAACACGAGAGAGCTTGTTTGGAGAATCAACACGTGTTTATCCCCTTTGCCTTTGACACTTTTGGTTTCTTAGCTCCGGATGCCGTGGACCTTTTGAATAGGGTTCAGAAAGTTGTGCATAGTAACGTATCGGCCCATAAGAATCGAAACTTTGTTTTTAGTAGGATTGAGTTTGCTATCTAAAAGGGGGTTGCGGCGCAGCTTGTTGCCCGCTTACCTGCCACTTCATTGTAAATCGTTTGGATGTTTATATGATATTCTAAATGGTTGGTTTAAAAAAAATAATAAAAAATTCGAAGATAAATGATGAAACATGTAATCTTATATAAACATAAAGGACTTTTCTGTATTCTTTATTTACAAACTCGGTATTTATTAGTTCATTGATTAAGTCACTTAATTAAGCCAATGAGCTTTTTTTTGAAGTGGTAAGGAAGAGGCTTGGTGTTTCATGTTACTCATGTTCGATTCTTGCTCCCATCATTTACTTCAGGCCTTCGGCGGCACAAGGTGATGATGGGAGACTAGGCGAGTAGGTGGTGTTCACTAGTTGGATCCTAGAACTAAACGGGTTTTATCTCACCGTTCGGACGAGTGTTCGGACGAGTGTTCATGGGCGTTGGCGTTAGGTGAGGGTTTTCCCCGGATCAGAAGGCGAGTGTATCTCGATGTTGTGAATTTAGTCAGTAGCCCATTTGGAAGATTCGTTGGCCGTTAAAAAAACTTAGTAGTTAACAAACTGAATCATATTGTGATGTGCTGAACCTTCTACTTTATATCGTCTATAACACAGTTTTAAATTTCATGTACCAGTAAAAAGAAATGATGAAGCCTAACTTACTAATTTTAAATAAAAAATCACATAGTGTACTTTTATTAACATGTTTTGTTAATAAAACATGTTTTATCGTGTTTTAAACAAGTGTCTAATTGCCAGGTTTACTACCCTTGCAATGCTTAGATTAGACAAAGTTGATCTTTCTCTCAATTTGAAAAATAAATAAACTTCGCACTATTTTCCTTAATTAAAAAAAAAACATCTTAGAATTTTGTTAAATCATATTTACATTTCTTTTTGATTAATAAACCATCAAGTATGTATTTAATTACACATTTTCAATTAGGAGTGAGCATTAACCATGTTTGGCCAGTGAAAGCCAACCAACTGACCCGTCGCGACCTGAATAAGTAATTTACGAGACAATCTTCTGAATCTGTAACTGTAGACTAATCGGTTTCAATATGGTCCAGGCCAAAACCCGACCGCAAACTGGATTCATAGATGCAGACTATAAGACTAATACATATTCTTCATCCTGTCTCATATCCATATCCTTTACAACTATGTGTGTTTACTAACTTAACAGTACTTTACTTTTGGTCCTATCTGATGCATGACATATTGACATGTCCCAACCCTCATAACCCAAAACCAACCATATTACATATAAAAAGGTTACCTTGTCCTAGAAATTGGACATATTTTAGTTCTGGTTCCAGCCCTGACCCGGACGCGACCAACAACCAAGCACCCCACTTTCAATAGAGGTTTTAAAATTTTCATTTTCAACACCATCTAGTAGATGATCTCGCAAGGACTGTGTGGCTATGTCGGACCAGTATTAAAATCATAAAATGAGAACAATGGTACATGCTTATGTTACATATGCACAACATATTCCAAATAATGAAAATAATATATGAACCATCAAAACCAAACCATGAACCGAGATAGCTGGATCTCAAACTGGCCAACCAGCTTTGATTGGTTTCAACGGATTTAAACATCCGTAATTTCAACACCACAACCAGTAATTCTATGTTTCGCAAAAACAATTTATTTGTCTTGTTTTCCATGCCCATAACTACACATTTCTCAAGCAAAACGCCCAAAATAAATTTTAATCTACAAGGCTACAACTCATAATGTCAAAATAAACAAAACATTTATGAAATCAAAACATGTCATGTTGACAATTAACAACAGCAAGCAATATTTTATGATATCTTACTCTACTTGTTCAATAAAAAACGACCAACCAAACGTTGATTTACCAGTCAAAAGAATTCTGGTTTGACAAACTATAACTTAAAAGATATTTACACCTGCAAAGCTCTTGTCTGTCAAGCACGAATCATCTGCAACAGGTAAAACAAGTCAAATCTATGTTTTATAAAAGAAACTATTACACTATGCAAACAAACTAACATTGTTTTACCTGCCTTTGAGCGGCTCTCCCTTTGAGAGTCTTCATTGCTGCCTCTGCAAAAGCTTGTGCAGCTTCTGCATCAGCTTCAGCTGCCTCAGCCTCCCTTGCAGCCTCTTCTGCCTCTGCTATGGCGGCTTCCGCATCTGCCACCGCCTGAGCAGCGGCGGCAGCAGCCTCCTGCGGAGTCATACTCTTCATCTTTTGTATCTCTAAATCAATCTGACTTTTTGTAGGAACAGTGATTTCTTCCTTATCAAGCCTCATGGCACTAGAACTGCCCCTCTGTTTTCCCTCTGAACGTAACATTGTTGGCATTTTTTTGTTGTCGGTTGTCGCGTTTGATGATGCAATTCTGTATTTGCGTTTTGTCTGCAACATATTGAAATGATTATAATCAAGAGTTGATAAATGTTATTTAATAACAGTCATCATCATCATCATCGTACTCAGTATATCCCACCAATAGCAAAGCTATGGTAGGGTCTGAGGAGGGTAAGATGTAGACAGCCTTACCTCTACCCCATTAGGATAGAGAGGCTGCTTCCGGTGAGACCCCCGGCTCGATAGTAGTTTTGCATCAAGCCTTGGACATAAGGCACATAGCACTCAATCATCGGGACACCGGCTGATCGGTGCATGTACCCTTGTCTTTCGGCTATCAACGCCACTACATGATGCCTGATTAACCGTCCGTCACTTTTAACGTTATTTTCACGAGATTAGTAAAATAACGTCAAAATTAGTGCAATTTCACTTTTGCCCACCCGAGGGTTCACACATATATACATCAAATGTGCGCACCGCAAGCAGGGCTTATTTAATAACAGTCATAACACAAATTATATACCTTCACAAGTTTGCCAATTTGAGTCAGAAATTTCAACTTCATTGACAAAAGTCTCTTGAAGTTTGGAGGTGCCCAATATTGTTCCTGATAAGTGGAAAATTAAAAGATTAAATCACAAACATTTGTAAACTATAAATTCAAGTATGATGAAGTTTGATTCACAAAAAGTAGAGTTGTAAACGAGCATAAAGCTTTAACAGAACAAACGATCGAACACAAACATTTGACGAAGAGGGCTTTCTTGTTCTTATCATTTGTAAAGAAGATGAACAAATTTGTGTTTGTTTATGTTCATTAAGAGAATAAAGAAACGATTCACGAGCGAACATAACAAAACACAGATGAACGAACATAACTGGGCTAATACTAGTTAAAACTAATCTGAAGAACAATGTGTTGGGCCGAAGAAGTAATTGAAAGTATACCAAGTTTCAATGAGCCAAATTTTTAATAAATATTTTAAGTAACGTAAACAAAACAAACGCAAACTAACAAACAAAAATAAAGATGAACGAACAAACATAAACGTATTTAAACAAACGAACATTCAAACATAAATGAATACAATTTCTTGTTCAAACTAATTCGTTTATTAAACAAACGACCATACGGTTCGCGAACTGTTCACTGAAAGTTCGGTTTGTTTAAAAGCCTAACAAAAACATTTAATTATATCTTTTTGGATTGTAAGTACCTCAATGTATGTGCCAATAGTAGTCTTATTAGATCCACCAGGCTCCTTCAAGTTGTTTATTGCCTCCATTATTAGATTATCCAACCTGCAACAGTAAATGAAAGCAAACATATATGATATAACCATTGAGATTATTAACAACCTATGCAGGTTACAATATTAATGACATGAATCAAGAACAAATGTGTAACCTTATCATAGACCTTTTGGAACTACCAATCTGTGGGGACCCACTAGAAGACGGAAGCGGTCTACCATCACCCGAATCTTCATCACTTAGGTCACCCGTTAGTGCCAGTGAGTTGTCATCTTTAGAAGCATGTTGCGCTCGTTTCATAGCCAGCCGAGCCTTCTCCCTTGATCCCCATCCATTCGCCATTACACTCATGTTCCTCCACTTGTCCTGATCCAAGTAAACATTTTTTTAATAAAAAATGGTCGTTGACAATTAGATGACCATAATACAATTTGAGGTTAAGGTTTCAAACCTTGAGATCCACATTGGAACGCACGTACAAAACACTGCTAAATTCGGGATCTTTGAGAATTGTGCGCCATTTTCCTGCTCCGTGCTTAACAACTCCAGCTTTCAAAGCTGCTTCTTCTTCAGCTGTCCATTTTTGCTTAGGAGCACCCATCAGGAAAACTGATGATAAAAATGTTCTACCTGTATAGCATGTTTATCATATCATTAACTCTTACTCACTAGATTTGGTGACGGTTACTCGTTAGAGAGTTCAGTAATAACACTTAAAAAAATCAAGTGACTAAATATAGAAAGCGCACAAAATGTTAACAGAAAGACATAAGCGTAAATGGAAATATTGAATTAGACTAAAGCTTAGTTTAAAAATGTTTGTATAATGCACAATACGATTCCATGATGCAGTCTAAATCACATAATATATTCCCTTGTATGATGCAATCTGATGAGCACATTATGAGTTCCTGCATAGATTAATTCTATTTTATACATAGATTACTTGTACATAGAGTCAAAAGACTTAATATCCTACTTTTTAGTGTTTAAAAGTTAACAAGTTAAAACATTGGGAACTCCTTATTTCCTTATATCCCCATCTAAGCCTGCATAATTACATATCCCCCCAAAACACAAGTTTTTTCAATGCATAATGTACAATGCTCATCAAACATGATTTAGAGAAATATGTAAGTATCACACATCCGCTTTTGAGATCAAAATGCATCACGTTTTTCAAAACCAAAAACTAAAACTTGCAAGCTAAATGATTACTTTCTTAAACAAGCCAATAGTTACAACTTGTTACTCACATATAAAAAAAGAAATTCAACTCCATAATGCAATCAGCAGATTATCAACATAAAACCAAATTTACACCTCCAATCATAATTCTAAACATCTAGATCGATTCGGATCCGAAACCTCACTCACCGATAACAATTTACTATCCAAATACAATCAAACTATGCTAGCTTAACAATTCAACAAATCCACAAGCATCCGAATTCAGATCGATTCTAATTCACCTCATCGGATAATCACACAAATGTTAATTATAATTCTAGGTCAAAACAGTACCAAAAAAACCCTAATTTAAACAAATTTATACAAAATTAAACAAAATTGAACAAAATTTGATATATCCTAAGCTAACATTTCCAATTAATCAATCGGATTACGTATAAAGAACATAACAATTGATGTAATTGAGTACAAAATTCACCAGCGTTTGTTGATCAATGGATGTGTTAATGCATTAGGAAGAAACAGGTCATGATTATTGTTGAAGGATGACGGAATAATAATAATAATTGATTTGATTTGGGAATTAGGGTTTCGGTTTCGTGCAGAAAAGGTTTTCTGGTTTGAGAAAATTAGGGTTTGGATTTGAGGGCTCATATTATTTCTTAACCAAACACCAATGTGATGACGTGGCCAATCAAGTTATCCGAATAAGGTTTCGGGTTGAGGGCGTTTAACCCGAAGTATGGGCTGTTGGGCTTGGGTTACTTTAGTAACTTACTGGATTTCTTTGGGGTGTTGCTGGGCTTAGGTTCATGCTGGATTGCTTTGGGTTGTTGGTGAGCTTGACAAAATCACGGTTTTCAAATACCCGGTTCAGGGTATGAAACTGGGTTTCGCATTTCAGGTATTACCGGGTACAAATCGGGTCCGGTTTATCCTGAATTAAGGTTATTGTTTTAACTTCGGCTCTATTTTTTACTTTAATATTTGATTGTTTGGTAGCTAGATTATTGATTATTTGTTTAATCATGTAATTATTTGTTTGATTAGATTATTAAATTGAATAAGATTATAGTTTATGAAATTTGAATTTGATCTGCTGGCCTGGGTTTAAAAGACGTATGAACCAAAAATTTTAATTTGGTTTTATCCTCTTGCTTTGTGTTGATGTCATATTTTTTCTTTTGTGTAGAATTTTTCATATGATTGAGCTTTAATTACTTTATTGAGTTTAGATACTTGTTCTAGTGTAGAATGTTTGGTGACACAAGTTGTACCATTCCTAGCTTTTCTACTTATTGAAAAAGCAATTTGATTTCCTTTTTGTTGGCTTGCCTTTTGTGAAGATATTTTGCATCTTATGTTATCTCTAACTAAGATTTATTGAAAAGTATCTTGGGTTTATAGGTATTAAGCCCATGAACTCGATTTATCTTTATACTAGTTTTAAAACAAGCTTAAATTAGAATTACAATTAAACTATAAGTATTGAATAATTAAATTAAAAAAAACTAATTTATCAAATTAAATAGTTTAATAAGTTCAAGTTATATTTTCTAATAGAATATTCATACGAATATGCGGTGTATTCTCACACAATTTCTTCATAATCACGAAAAAGATGCAACTAGTGATTGTATAAGTCGTAATTATATTTTTAATGGAATAACGAATTATAACAAAAGATGCTAAAATGTTTCATTATTAATAACATAAAAAGAGGAACATTATACATAAAATTAGCATTACTAAAACACGCTTTTGTATTACATATTTGAAAGAGATGAATAACAACTCTATGAATCCATGAAGATTGAATGAATACGTGAAAATAAAATAGCTATTCATTCATAATTTTTTCTTAATTGTTTTTATCTTCTTAAACGTATAAATATCGTTCATTAATGTTTGTCACATTCATCTCTTACAATGAAAAGTGTATATAAATTTATTTAATAAATGAAAAGGTAAATATGATTTCATAAAAAATATAAATATCTTTAATATACTGACATAAATACCCGTACATTTTTAATTTCTATAATTTAGGTAATTAGTTATTTGATTACATGATAGATTGATATGTTTTATTTGAGTTTTATTAAAAATAGAAAATAGTTTGAGCGAAAAATTTTGGTTGAGAATAAATCTTCAAATGACATGTGTCTCCTGTTATTTTTATTTTATTAGAATACTAGGTTAGCTACCCGTGTAGCACACGGGTTATAAGTATTTTTTTTAAATAATAACATAATGTGAAATACAAAAAAAAATGTATCACATATATAAATATATATTATACAGTAAAAAAATTACACATTACGCAATTTGAAAATAAAAAGTTGTTAGAAAATTCATAAATCATAAATTATTTCTTTGTTATTTTTTATATCAAAACTTAGTTGTAAATGACAACTTTTTTTAAGCCAACTCACGGACCAAAACTCATTCTAATCTTAAACTGTTTTGACATGAACAATGTTTAATACTTTAATCGGTTAAAGAAACTCACCCGTTTCATATTGGTTACTTATAAAAATCTAATATTAATAACTAATGCAATACATTTTATATTAGTCAAATTAACATATTTATGATGGTATTAATTCTTGTAACTCAGGATGAAAATATTAAAATTTGAAAATAAAATATTAAAAAGAGAAATGTAGTTAATGTGAGAGAGATGAGGGAAAATTTTGTAAGGGTCAACATAGTTAATATGAGAGAGATGAGGAAAATTATTAGACTAAAACCGTAGATTTCGACAAACCATAGGGACGAAAAACCGTAGTTCACTCAATAATAATAGATTGAAAAGAAAAAAAAATAATAAAATATAAAATTATTAATAAGAAAAAGAAATATATATTAACATGAGAGAAATGGGAAAATTTTGTAAAGATCACTCATGTGAAATGACATGTAGCATTAAGACCCGTGTAGAACACGAGTTAGAATAAATAAATTTGTTTAGATAATAACATAATATAATATGTTCAAATGATATAAAGATAAAATATATGGTTGAATAAATTACATATTACACAATACGGAAATAAAAAGTTGTTGAAAATTCATATATCTCTAAATATTTTTTTTGTATACAATATTTGTAATTTTAACCTACATATCAAAATTAGTAGTTTCGTTTTGTTTTTTATATTAACTTTAGATAATGAAACATATTATTTACCATGCGTTAAAATAGGTTGTCTCAAAAACAAATCAAATCATCTATAGTGATTGACTTTAACTTTTATTAATCTTCATTGCAAAACAAACATAAAGTTAAATTTCTTTATTTGAAATTAATTATTTTATTTAAATCAACGTGAAAATTTGTTACTTATAAAAGCTTAATATTAATAACTAATATAACATATTTATATAAAACTAAATAATATATCTATGTTTGTATTAAATTTATAAATTAAAAAATAATTATTAAAAAGAGACAATAATAGATTAAGAAGGAAAAAAGAATTAAATATAAAACTCTTATGGAAATGTATTTAATAAAAGAGAAATGTGGGAAATTTTTGTAAGAAGTTAAATTATGTGATGACATGTGGCAATAAAAACCTTTATTTATTTATTATATAGTATAGATAGTGTAATCAATAATGAATGGAAGACAATTAACAGTATTGCATAAAATCTTTTAAGGTGATCTACACATGACAATTAATCTTAGAAAGAAACAAATCATCCTATGAAAAAGATAAAATCATAAAAGACAATATGAAAGATTGAAATCTAACAATATCTACTCGAGTGTTCGACAAATGTCATTTTCATATAAATTGGATGAACGATCTATCTTTACTTACAAAACTAATATGACATTGCTAAAAGAAATCAAGACATCTTTTTATTTGAAAGTTCAAGTTATTTTCTTTGACAAAATACTACTAGGCGTGTAGCCTAGTGCTTCGAGGCGATCCAATAATCAACGGACGGTGAGTTCAAGTCTCAATAGAGCATATGTATTTTAAAGACACGTGTCTTTGTTTTCGTAAAAATGCGATATTGCAATCTAAAATTGAGCAATGTGAAGCTGATGAAACTTCGGTGGTTCAAAAGCACATATCCAAGAGACAACAACAGCACAATGCGGCTAAACTGCACACGTAGCACACCATGTTAAGTTAATAACAACAATACATTGAATAAGTACACAATTATGCTAATTACAAAGCACACACTTATTATTAGAAGATACCTTATGCGAATTTTGACATATGTTTAATTAATTTAAGGTTTTCAAATAGTTTTTGACTTGAAACTTGCTTGAATATACCTTAAAACTGGTTCGAAGTCACCTCATGTAATGTTCGAGGCCAATTTGGCTCGTTTAAATTTCTAGCCTACATCGACACGAGTGCAAAAAGATGTTTTGACCTGTCTTTATGATTTGATACAGGGAAAACCTGGGTGGGGGGGGGGGGGGAGATTTTCTTATAACCCCGACCAATAAGTTTAAGTTCAGTCGTTGGACGCATGATAAAGTTACGACAGCTAATACAAAGTGTTACCACGAACTATGAAGTCCCTATCACTTTTAAAGATTAGGTATTATAGACTGCTTTCAATCAGTGGAGATCGCTCGCATAGAAGAAAATGAACACGAGTGCAAAAAGATGTTTTGACCTGTCTTTATGATTTGATACAGGGAAAACCTGGGTGGTGGGGGGGAGATTTTCTTATAACCCCGACCAATAAGTTTAAGTTCAGTCGTTGGACGCATGATAAAGTTACGACGGCTAATACGAAGTGTTAACACGAACTATGAAGTCCCTATCACTTTTAAAGATTAGGTATTATAGACTGCTTTCAATCAATGGAGATCGCAAATAGTTTCTTCCAAAAATTCCATGCATCTCGATCAAAATTTGTCGTATATAGTTTTGTGTAATTGTTATGCACTCTAAATCACAATGCATAACACATATTCCCAACTTTCATAAATAGATTTAAGATAAGAAAAATGAATGATCAATAATACCAGCCTTCCATGAAACCGCTATCTTGTCTATGATATGGAGGAGGAATGTAGTGGATGTTGTATTGCGGTTGTGGTGGATACCCGGGATACCCTTGATGATACCCTTGGGGTGGGTAACCATACTGAGGGTATCCATGCGGAGGGTATCCCTGTGGTGGATATCCTGGGTGCCCATGTGATGGATACCCTCCTGGCGGCGGGTATACTTCCGATGGTTGGTGGATGCCTTTAGATTGTCCTTCTGCCGGATAATCTATAACAATCAAAGATATGATTGATCATTAACTCTTTCGTTAATCTTACAAAAGGCGATTCGAAATCGCTGATACAATTCATCAGATTTAAAAGAAAAAAAAAACAAGTAAATAAAAAGCAATTAAGGAAGGAACCTTGTGGAGGAGGAGGAGGAGCAGTGGGAGGCTGGCTTTGGTTGGGATGACTCATGATGATGGATTTTTCAAAATTTGATTGGTGTTTTAATGTTGTGGTCTCTTTTGGAACATCTTTCCGATTTTGGGGTTAGTTCAACTCTAAAATTCACGTAAACATCGGTTTTCCACGCATGACAAACTTGAGTGCATGAAAAGAAATTTAGCATACATGCATAAGGTTTTTTAGCATAACATTATTTATAATTATACATGCATGCATGTATATAGAAGGTAAATAAAAAAACCGTGAGATTAATTTTTTTCTGCTTCATGTTTAGATTGCATATTTTAACGAGAGTTGAATTCATTTGTTATATCATGTGAGAGTAACAAAACTGTAAAAGAAAGCTAGAATCATTGTGAAGACACAACATCATTTCGTTCCTTTCCATCTTGTGTTAGTTACCTAGGGACATGAACAACGTTATGAAGTTTGGATTAATAATTGTAATAAACTAGCATTTACCCGGCGCCTTGCATCGGGACAACTGGTAAAACCCCAGCGTTAATAATATCAATCGTTCATATTTCAAAGTTTTGAAGCAAGTCAAGGAAGATACGAGTCTTTGGCTTAAGTCTAGGTCTAATTAAGGTAGCATTATGTAATTATTTACTAATTCTTGTAATCATGTAATTTCTTGGGGGACATGTTTGGGTGAAGACCCTAGCTAATGTGTACTTTAGGGAATATTGATAATACAATGGAATGATTTCTTAAAAGAAAGTTGAAGCTTCATCTTCTAAGACTCCTGGACCTATTGATTTGATTCATATTTCTTTGGCCGGATTCTGTCGAACAAACCAATTTCTTTTATTATGTGACCTGACCTAAATCAGACTGGAAAAAATTTTAATGTTTAGCTATAGTTAATGGATTCACAAAAATTTTTCGACTCCCATTAGAAAAATTTATAAGTCCGCTACTTTGTGACAAGAATCCCTAGACCCACTCTTTGCCAAGTCACCACAACCTTGTACTATCCCATGCCACATACGTATGATCCGTAAACCCCATTTAGGAATCATCTAAAAACCAAATTAAATTCAAAACTTGCATAAAAATCACGAAGGTTAGGCAAAAGTGCATGCCTTAAAAAATAATTCACTAACTGGGATTATTATTTTTTGTTTTATACTTGACACACAAATTATAAAACTTTAGTGATCACGACCTTTGCAATTCGTACCTAACATAAAGATATGTAATGAGGAGAAGTTTGATATTTTTTTTAAATATTAGTGATGTCACACAAATTAGATAAATGTCATGATTTATGTTGATAAAGACGATATCCTCAAACGAGACCCAACCCGGCCTTCTCAAAACCCAAGCTTCATGTCCTTTCAAAACACGACTGTCTGACATAACTACCAAACCCGTCAAACAACATTGGCACAAATTATAGTGAATCAATTTGTGGCTCCACCTCTCTGTATCTGTTAAAAAGGTTATGAGTTTCGGTATGTTGTACTTTAGTTCTAATATATGACAAAGTTCTTAATTATTTATGGGTTGGTGTTTGATTTGTGATAATGTACACATCACGAGTGAGCATAGGCTCCGTAATGGGTCACTCCAGTCGTAGCTTATCATGCATGCTGATCGATGGTTCATACATGTTTTTAACGTTTGTCAGACTTATAGTTGCCATTGACGATGGAATGGGGATGTCAGTGATGTTGATCTTCACCAGCAACATCGTGAACATCATTGGAGGTACTCTTCTACACCCTCAGACATCTATGTGGAAAAAATCAACAAGCTTAATATTAATCATAAGTAATTGCTTATGGTAAAAATATAGTAGCGTAATCGGGATTATAACTTATTGTTTGCTGGAATGTTATTAATCTTTGTTACTTGGCTATCGGGAAGTTGGTTGAATATATTCTTGGTAGGTTTTATTTGATGATAATTTATGATTATTGAATTGTATCGTTTGATGAGTTTATTTGCAAAGGGGGTATTGCTGGACACGAACAACAGAAATACAGGCGTCAAGATTAAGGTTGAACTATATGAAAGTAGTTTTAAGTCAATAAGTTGCCTATTTTGACTTGAATGTTATTGGCATAGCGGATATCATCACATGTTTCCAATGATGGCTTGATCATTCAAGATTTAATTAGTGAAAAGGTGTGACCATGAGTTTTGTGGTTGTATTTGGAATTTTATATTGAATAAAAAATGCAGGTGTCAATGTTTGTGATGAACGTGTTTTGGTTGGGAATATATAGAATCACTATTAATCTTGTTGCACTGAAGGAATCACTTTGATTTTTCTTGATAGCCTAATTTGAACCCTTTCATAAATCAAACCAAGCACAACCAATCTCGAGATAAATGGTAGCCCAATTGATAGCCTCCACAGCAAGATTAGTGATACTATATATTCCCCACCAAAAGTTGGCATGTTCATCACAAACATCGGAACCTGCATTTTTTTTAATTCAATATACGATTCCAAATACAACCACAAAAACTCATGGGCATACCTTTTCACTAATGAAATCATGAATGATCAAGATATCATGGGCAACACTTGTGAATATCCGCTATACCTTTAACATGTAAGTCAAAATAGACAACTTCTTGCCTTAAAACTGCTTTCATCTAAGTCAACCTCAATCTTGATGCATGTCTTTTTGTTGTTCTTGTCTAGCAATACCACACTGCAAATAAACATCATACGTACACAATTAATAACATGCAACCAGTTTCTTGACAGCCAAGTAACAAAGATTAATAACATTCCGCAAACAATAAACTATGAACCCGATTAGATTACTATTTTTTTTACCATAAGCAAATTACTTATGATTAATATTAACTTTGTTGATTTTGTTCATGTCTGGGGATGTAGAAGAAATACCTGTTAAACTTGGAATCGTTTCACAAGTGATAATTACACCACAGTTTAGAACACGAACTGCAGCAACTGTTTATTGTTGTTGATCAACCAGAACCGAAACAGAAACAAATTGTTTTGATCTTCAAGCTACTGATTGCAATTGACACAACCAGAATAAACCAACTAATGATTATGCTTTATTGATAAAAGACAAACTAAAAACTCAACAAAACACCAGTACAAGGGTATACATATATACCCCACGGTTCACAATCCTATTCTATATCAAATACATAATTTGACACAAAAACAAATAGGACTAAATAGATAAGACTAACTTATCAAATTAAATAATAAACTAATTATTATTTAAAAATAATCTCCTCCAAGCCACCCCATGAGATTTTACCGAACCACCCTTCATAAAGTAATATCGCATGTTTAATACTCCCTCTCGATATTAGCTTTCAACATGCCAATATCGCTGCAAAACTTCATGATCTTTTCATGAGACAAACTCTTGGTTAGCATATCCGCAACTTGCTCCAATGTGTTAACATATTTAAAATCAATTTCCCCGTTAAAGACTTTTTCTCGAATGTAATGATAATGGACTTCTATATGTTTTGTTCGAGCGTGAAACATAGGATTCTTGGCTAGCATAATTGAAGACATGTTATCTCCAAACAATGTTACCTTAGCACTCACCTTTTGATTCAACTCCTTCATGAGTTGCACTAACCAAGTACTCTCCTGAGCAGCCATCGTGGCTGCCCGATATTCAGCTTCGGTGGTAGACAATGAGACTGTTGGTTGCCTCTTGCTACAGCTCCACCTCCCATAACGAACACATACCCGGTCGTCGAACGTCGAGTAGACACGTCTTTAGCATAATCGGCATCACAGTAGCCGACCAAATCCAAACTTGACTCCCTCTTAAACTTTATACCGTAAGTAGAAGTTGTTTTAACATACCTCAACACCCGGCGAATAGCATCCAAATGAGGTTTCAATGGCTTTTTCATGAACCGACTAAGTACGCCTACCGCAAAAGCTATGTCGGGCCTTGTTAGTGTAAGATACATGAGGCTTCCAACAAGCCTTTGATGCATGGTGACATCATTTAACTCTTTTCCTTTTTCAACATGCAACTGCAGATTCACTTCCATTGGTGTTGAAGCTGGTTTAGAGCATTCCATACCAAATCTTACTAAAAGATCCACAACGTACTTAATTTGATGCAAGATCAGCCCATCATCTTCATATTTAATTTCTAGACCCAAAAAATGGCTCAACCGACCTAGATCTTTCATCCGAAACCGAGTGTTCAGATTCGCTTTTAGTTGGCTTATAACATGTACTAAATCGCCGGTGATAATTAAATCCTCTACATATACCAACACCATCGCAACATGCTCGCCTTGAGTTCGAACAAACAAACTCGTGTCGGCTAAAGTTGGTACAAAACCGTTTGCCTCCAAGAACTCACCGATCTTCCCGAACCAAGCTCGCGGTGATTGTTTTAGCCCATACAACGCCTTCTTTAATTTACAAACATGATTTGGAAATTCTTTTTTCATGAACCCATCCGGTTGTTCCATATAAATAGCCCGATCCAAATCTCCATAGAGAAACGCGTTGCTCACGTCCATTTGCCACAAATCCCATTGCTTACTCGTAGCTATGGCTAAAACAATTCGAACGGACGCGAGCTTTGCTACAGGACTGAATGTCTCCTCATAATCGATTCCGAACTCTTGAGAAAACCCTCGAGCAACCAAGCGGGCTTTGTACCGATCTATCGACCCATCGGCTTTTCATTTAATTTTAAAGACCCACTTACACGAAATAGGTTTTGCATCAGCTGGTCTCTGAATTAGTTCCCACGTCTCGTTCTCGTTTAAAGCTACTAATTCATCTTTCATTGCACGTACCCAGTTTTGATCGGTTAACGCCTCTTCAACCGTTTCCGGTTCCCGTTCATTGTTCTCGATTATGGCCACGTTGGCGTATTTTGGATTTGGGCGCATAACTCTTTCTGACTTCGAACCGTAGACGAACTCGGTTCGTTATCTTCTGTTTCATTCGGACCATTTTGATGACTTGGAGATAGGCCCGTTTACCATGATGTTCGCCTTTGGGATGACCTTTGAATGGATTCAGTTGTTCCTTCTTTCACCTCAGATTCATCATCTAATTCTTCCATTCGTAAAGAGACCTTCTCACCTAATACTTTCTGAAAATCAACTAAATCGGGTAATGCCTCATATTTAGTTGACCACCATGATGACGTTTCATCGAAAATTACGTTCTGGGACACGTAACACTTCCCGGTTACCGGTTCACAACAACGCCACCCTTTCTTTTCGTTATCATACCCAACAAATATGCATCGAACTGCTTTCTTTTCCAACTTGTGTCTTAGATGGCCCGGGATGAACACGTAACACACGCATCCAAAAACTCTAAAATAACTAACATTCGGCTTAATCTTGAACAATCTTTCAAACGGTGACTCATAATCCATACCTTGTTGAGGCAAACGGTTACTCACGTACGTAGCCGTTTTCATACCTTCAGCCCAAAATCTTCCGGGAACATTCTTGACATGCATCATACTTCCACACAACTCTGTTAGGTGACGGTTTTTCCTTTCGGAAACGCCATTTTGTTGAGGCGTATTCGAACACGTAAGTTGGCGCTTTATTTTGTGTTCTTTCAAATAATCCGAGAACTCTTTCGATATATACTCTCCACCATTGTCAGATCTTAGACACACGATCGAACACTTGGTTTCTCGTTCGAATTCAAATTTAAATTCTTTGAAATATTCAAATGCCTCCGACTTTTCCTTCATAAAGTTGATCCACAAATATCTTGAAAAATCATCAATAAACGTAATCATATACCGTTTATCTCCGATTGACGATAGTTTGACGGCACCGAACACGTCGGTATGAACCAACTCGAGAGGCGCGGTTGAACGGTGCTGTGAGCTTCCGTATGGTAGTTCATGTGCCTTTCCATATTGGCACCCGCTACACACTACATCGAGATTAACGTCCAAATTAGGAAAACCAATTGCCAATTGTTTCGTCATCATGAGCTTTAACTTGTCATAGCCCACGCGGCTTAGTCGTTGATGCCACAAATCTGCACTATTGTTTGTTTTCACCTTCCCTACAAAAGCCGTTCCAGCCGACAATACGTACACCGACTCGTTCTTCTTCCCGCGCACCACCGTTTTCGATTTGGTCTCGAATTCATCAAAAATCATTACTTCTTTTGGCCCAAAAAGAACATATCTCCCGGTGTCGGTTATTTGGGGAACCGAAAGTAAGTTTTTCTTCATTCCCGGAACGTGGAACACATCCTTGAAGAGTAACATATCACTTTTGCTTCCCGGAAATAATTCAACGTCTCCGATATGCTCAATACCGTGCCTTGAGTTATCCGCTATCACCACTACTTGGTTTCCCTTATACTTAATCGGGTCCTTCAAACGAGACTTATCTCCTGTCATGTGATTGCTACATCCCGAATCAACTATCCAGTCTTGGATTTTATTACTCAACGATTCAGTTGTTGCAACTAGAGCATGGACCGACTTAGTAACCGTTTGGGTGAAATTTGCTTCTGCGTCCCAAGTAGGTTCAACTCTCGGTTCCGCTTCTGCAACGTTACCTTCTTCTTGTGGTTTCGATGGACAATCTCTAGCTATGTGCCTTCGACGACCACAATTGTAGCACTTAAATGTTTTCTTTTTCTTATTCCAATTTCCCTGTTTTTGATCACCACTCCACTCCTTTTGTTCACGTTTATTGTTGTTGTTTGCCCTGCTATCTTCAGCCCCTTTCGTTCGAAACCCCGAGTTTCTTTTTCCTTGCCACTTTGATTTTCCTTTACTTGCATATAGGGCTTCCGATTCCTGCTTGACTGGGCCCGAAACAGAAACATCTGACATCTGTTTTGCAAGTGCTTCTTGACTAGCAAGAAGATTTTCAAATTATGCTAACGAGGGCTGGTTTGGCCACCCTTGAACAGCTGCAACGAAGCTTTGGAATTCTGGTTTATTCTCTTCATACGTGCCTCAACAATATGGGCTTGTGGATCAAGATCGCCTATTTCTCGACATAAGGACCTAACCTTATGAAAATACTGTGGGATCGCCAAATTTTTCTGAGTTATAGATAATAACTCATTCTCCAACAGTTGAAGTCTCATATCATTCTTCTTGGAGAAAAGGGATGCCAAAGCGTCCCATGCTTGCTTCGGTGTTTCGAGATCCCGTATGTGTTCCAAGAGTTCATCTTCAACAATAGTTTTCAAGGTAAACATAGCCTTACCCTTCTTAACTCTCCACTTGTGAACAGCCCCATTCGTATCGACCCGTGGTTCGGCGGTACTATCTCCGTTTACAACTTCCCAAAGATCTTGTCCTTGTAGGTACGAAACCATACAAGTTGACCACGTGTTGTAGTTGTTGTTGTTCAGTTTCCTTATCGCAGCGGACACTTGAGAATCAGCCATAGTGAATGGGTTGACTCCTCTTCCTTCTCACCTAAAGATTCTTCGACCTACAGCCTGATCGTTCGCCCGGAAGCAATCGATCGTGAGACTAGTCTCGTTGGCTGAACCTCGATCGCGAGAATCTTGTAATGAACGGACGCTTCGGTGATGTGGCTTTGATACCACTTGTTAAACTTGGAATCGTTTCACAAGTGATAATTACACCACAGTTTAGAACACGAACTGCAGCAACTGTTTATTGTTGCTGATCAACCAGAACCGAAACAGAAACAAATTGCTTTGATCTTCAAGCTACTGATTGCAATTGACACAACCAGAATAAACCAACTAATGATTATGCTTTATTGATAAAAGACAAACTAAAAACTCAACAAAACACCAATACAAGGGTATACATATATACCCCACGGTTCACAATCCTATTCTATATCAAATACATAATTTAACTCAAAAACAAATAGGACTAAATAGATAAGACTAACTTATTAAGATAAGACTAACTTATCAAATTAAATAATAAACAAATTATTATTTAAAAATAATCTCCTCCAAGCCACCCCATGAGATTTTACCGAACCGCCCTTCATAAAGTAATATCGCATGTTTAATAATACCTTCAATGATAAAATTAGTGCATTTGAAAACATTGAACTAACTAGCTAGAAAAAATTCCTAGATACTTCATTGCTTTTGCAAACGTTAGATCAAGGTACAAGTGGACTATTTTTCAAACTAAGGTTGCAAGTGCATGTGCTCATTTACCACATGGCCGCAAAAAGTACTTATCACTTTATAAAAAGTGATTTATCTCATACGGGCATTGCCTCTTAATAAAAGTATGTTCACTTCATTCTTTAAAAAAAGCATGTAATAAAATTTTAGGGGTTTTATGTTTTACAAACTACATTCTATGAGCACCCACAACGTGAGTGTTGTGGGTATGGTTTGTATGAGGTGGCGCATGGACGGACGGGAGGGAGGGAGGGAGCTGCTTTTGGAGGGAAGTTCGTGGAATGGGGTTTATGCGGCTGGAATTGTACACGGACCACAGATGGGCAAAAAATCAAGTGCGACCACCATCTTTCTCTCTCTCTCTCTCTCATACGTACGTGTGTTGTGTATACACACACACAATTATATTATAATACTTTTTAATGAAGTTTGTGAAAGTTTGGTGTTGTGGAAGAAAGTGAGAGTTTTTTAATAACGTTTGGAATCTGATATGCCGCTGATGTATCGGTTTGTGGAGGTTCAGCGTTATGGATGCTCTAAATTTCCATTACACTAGGGCTGAGCGTTTTTTTATGGGTACCGGTACCGATACGGTTTGGTATGAAACTGGTATTCCCGAATTTTGCACGAAATATTGGTATTGTACCAGTAACGAACCGATATTATTAGTTTGGCGTTCGGTCTACTTAGAAAATGGTAGTGTTGTAGTGTAGGGATGAGCTCGGGATGGTACCGGTACAGACTGGTATCAATCCCAAAAATTGAAAATATTTGGTACCCGTACCAATAAAATTGATATAATTTTTATATCATCCCTACACTGCAACACTACCAATAAAATTGATATAATTTTTATAAAACTAATAATAAATACTAAAATAAGAAAAATACGACCCAACGTCACGAGCATGCGTATCTCACGTTTAAAGAAAGTTAAACCCACCGGGCCATTACCTATGGTTGTCTTTTCGATCAATACAAAAAACATTTGACCAATAGATATATAACCAACGAAAAACATTAACGATACAAAATCTTTAAATCATAACTTTACCCAAATTTCAAGTCTTGAAAATAATTATTAAAATTTGGTTTGATAACCTAATGTTTTACGTACAATGTGAAGGTCATATATTGTTGGTAAGATTAGGTTGTTTCGTAAACACAAAAATCCATCCTAACTTCAACCACACCGCACCTGATTTAATACTAAATATTGCCATCATAATACTTTCCATTCATTTCCTTCAATCATCCACCATTTTTTAACTTCTTCTCTTTCATGTCATAACTTATAAATACCCATTGAATACATTTGTATAGCGCGTGCTCGCTCTCAAGAACACGCGCGTACAAAATGACAGGACCAAAAGACGATAAATTCGCCCCACATCCGGTGAAAGATCAGCTTTCAGGAGTCGAGTTTTGTGTCAACAGTAACCCCCCTTGGGGTATGTTTTTCCTTTTTATTAGTTAGAAAGCTATGATATTTTTATTTAGTACATATAACATTATAACATATGTTTCATATTTGAACTTTATGCTATGTAGCCGAAGCCGTTATTCTTGCTTTTCAACATTATTTAGTTATGCTGGGGACCATTGTTATTATATCTTCGATCATAGTTCCACCAATGGGCGGCGGCCATGTAAGAAACTAAATCCAGTTAGTTTGAAATTAAATGGTTTTCAAATAATTCATTTTAATGTGCAGGTCGAGAAAGCTCATTTGATACAAACAATGTTGTTTGTGTCCGGATTTAACACATTGTTGCAAACATTGTTTGGGACACGGTTGCCAGTGGTGATCGGAGGATCTTTTAGATTCGTCGTTCCTATGCTCTATGTCTCTTTACAAAATCGTTATAGCTTTTACCTTGATCCGGTTGACGTATGGTTCTATGCTAATTACTTTTGTTATTGAAGTCTGTTAGTTTTTTACGAGTAATCATGGTACGAGAGGTTTGATTTTGCAGAGGTTTCGTCATACGATGAGGGGAATGCAAGGAGCGCTTATGATCTCTTCACTTCTTCCTATCTTGCTGGGCTTTCTTGGTATCTGGAGAATTGTGGTCAGGTTTGGTTTTAATAAATTTCAAATATATCACAAAAGTATGCAAAATCAAACATGACAGAATGAATTGGACTATGAAATGTAGGGTTTTTTTACCTCAGGACTCGATTGTCAATCGGTTAATTTAATGAGTAAACAAGAACAATGTGATAAAAAAAACTTATCAGAATAAAACTGAAATCTTTCAAATAGGTGACGATCGAACACAACGTTATTTTGAAACATCACAACTATTTATATAATAATGTGTCAGTTAGCGGTTATAACTGCCGGCAGTTATCCGGTTATTACAGCGGAAAAAAAACCCAGCGGTAACTTAATAGTAGCTAATGTTGATCACCTAACTTGCGACCGATGCACAAGTTGCTACTTGCTAGTGACCGCTGGTTACAACTGTTAGTAGTTGCTTCTTATGAATAGTAACTTAGTACTGACGAACGTTTGTCATTACTGGACCAAGTTGCTACTAATTAATA
This sequence comes from Bidens hawaiensis, assembly GCF_021521415.1. Taxonomy (NCBI): domain Eukaryota; kingdom Viridiplantae; phylum Streptophyta; class Magnoliopsida; order Asterales; family Asteraceae; genus Bidens; species Bidens hawaiensis. The sequence goes on along the minus strand of NW_027499535.1, from coordinate 69,125 downwards.
TAACTTACTACCGGCGTTTATCATTGATAATCAATTAAAACTGGTGATCAACGTTTGTCTAGGGCTACCTTTTCGAACTCCCAAGTTTTTTACTTCTTAAAATTACAATAATCTCGAACAGATGTACGCTCCACTTGCATTAATGTACATTATAATTTAATCGTCAATTGAACATGATCTTAATCACACCAATCAGTAACATAAATCCCTTTAAATATAAATCTAATCATAATACAATGATTTAAATGACGTTAAATCATCTGATTGAAATTTTCACTCAAAACTGGATTCAAGATTTATTCGATGGATGCAGGTTTCTAAGCCCTTTATCCGCCGTTCCTCTAGTAACACTTGTCGGTATTGGTCTTTATGCTCAAGGATTTCCTCTGGTAATCAAAATACTTCCTTAATATACATTGATTCAAACCTATTTGGAAGATCATGAGCCCGGTGATCAAAAACTATTTACACCCTGAAATCTAAACCGCGCATACCTTTTGTAGTTGGCTGAATGCATCGAGATTGGGCTTCCTGAGTTGATTTTACTAGTCTTATTTTCCCAGGTAAGTCAAAGATCATGACATTATTATCGTCTTGGGATGAACTTTACTTGATTATAGAAATAAATGAACTATGCAGTATGTCCCTTACTTGTCGAAATCAAAGTGGCTTGATCGGTTTGCTGTCCTGATCTCTGTATCAACGGTATGTGCTTATGCATCCCTTCTAACTGCAGCTGGCGCATACAAAACTAGACCACCCAACACTCAGTTCAGCTGCCGTGTGGACCGCTCTGGTCTAGTAAGTGGTGCTGCATGGTGAGACAATGGTACCATAGTGGCATAGTTGACTTTCCTCAATAACTTTTGTGGACTTTTTGATAAGTAGCATGGTTCTGCAGGATCAAGTTTCCTTATCCATTCCAATGGGGTAAACCCACTCTTCATGCTGGAGATGCTTTTGTAATGCTAGCAGCGGCTTTCGTGTCTCTTATTGAGGTTTGATTATATATAAGTACTAATTAGTGATCCCATGTTCACGTATCCCGTTTCATAAGTTCTAATCTATTATCTTGTTTACAGTCGACGGGAACTTTCATTGCAGCAGCGAGATATGGGAGTGCCACACATGTACCGTCTTCAGTTTTAAGCCGAGGTGCTGCTTGGCTGGTGAGAAGTGATGATATTAAGTTGCGTCTAAAAAGAACACCACTAGCGTATCATATGGGCCATATAACAGAGTGATGGATGTAGTTTTTTATGACCTTCTTTTGTCCTATCACATGGCCCGTATGATATGACATGCTCTAGTGTGTTGACTTGAATTGCCTACGGCCGTATAACTTCATACGACCCCTATAACTTTATACGGCCTGTACAACTTCATGGGGCCCCTACAACATCATATGGCATGTATGATGTGACACGCTAAATAGTGCAACCTTTTGGGGTGGTGTTTGTATTATTGTATAGCAGCCCGCTAATATTATCATTTATTTGATGTCACTTCTAAAGTTGCTCAGTTACAAATGTGTTTAATCACTTTGGATGAAATCTTACAGGGACTTGGTATCTTGATGGATGGAGTATGGGGTACAGGAATCGGCTCAACTGCATCAGTGTATAAAATCAACTTAAAACGCACACATATTTTTAAAAACGGATTCTTTTATTTTTGTTCATTAATGATGTCTTTTTGCGGCGTTTTTGATAGTGAAAATGTAGGCCTTTTGGCTGTCACTAAAGTGGGAAGCAGAAGAGTGATTCAGATGTCTGCAGGATTCATGTTCTTCTTTTCCGTCTTTGGTGTGTTCTACTAGCTCCTGGTATATAATTAGCAATCAGATATTATCACTTTTATGTATCTTGATGATTTTTTTACTAGGAAAATTCGGAGCAATCATTGCTTCTATACCGTTACCGATCATTGGAGCTCTATATTGTGTCTTGTTTGCCTACATGTGTAAGTATAACTCTTCACCTTTAATAACAGATAACTTGTTCATTGTTTTTATTGATTATGGTTTTGAGCAGCTTCTGCTGGTCTAGGATTACTTCAATTCTGCAACCTTAACAGTTACCGAACAAAGTTCATACTAGGTTTCTCACTCTTCATGGGACTTTCGGTCCCACAATATTTCAACGGTTACATAGTAACAACCGGAAACGGCCCTGTTCGCAGTAGATCCATTTGGGTACTTACAAATATTTTCCGCAACCATTTTTCATAATAAATCTTGTCTTTAATATTTATTTTATCCTATTTTTATGCAGTTCAATGAACTAATGGTTGTGATATTTACATCTCCGCCCACTGTAGCCGCCTTTGTTAGCATGTTTCTTGACCGGACTCTCGGTTACAACCACAAAGATGTTAGAACAGATGGTGGAAGACATTGGTGGGGAAAGTTTAAGTACTTTGAAAGAGATGTTAGAAGTGCAGAATTCTATTCACTTCCTTATGGTCTTTCTAAGTATTTTCCCTCTGTTTAATTATGTTTTTTTGTTTGTCCATTTAGCCAATTTGCAGGCTTGTGTTTTTGTGAATATGATTGTAATATTTTTATATCAAGAATGTATCTTTTCCTGGTGCCAATTATAATAGAGCACCTTAGCTTATTATTCTTAGATGGATCTTGCTTGATCGTGTAAGTGTAGTTTATGTTATGCGGTATGTCATGTCATCGCATATGCATTTGGTGTGGAAATAGGCTCGGGTTATACATACACCAGGTAGGTTATTCATACACCAGGAGAGCCTATACCAGTCATATATGGTCTATATGACTCGTATAGGTGCATAGCCAAGTACATTCTGACATACTATATATATGAGTTGGAAAATCTATACGGCTCGTATAGACTGCAAAAAGCTGCCACACTGTCACCTTTGTACGCATGTCAATACATTTATGGCTATACGACTCGTATAGGCCCTATACGAGCCGTATAGCCTTATTCACACACCAGGGGGCTAGTGTTTGTATATAACCACCCGTGGAAATAAAGGGTGTTGGTATATGTATACGGCATTCCTGTACAGGAGAAATAGGGATAAATATAGGGATGAGTTCGGTGCCAGTATCGAAAATACCGATATCAAAATTTGCCAAAAATAGATACCAGTACCGAAAATGCTCGGCCGGGTACGATACCGATACCAAAAGCAAAAAGTCGGTAATACCGATACCATTTGTTCATCCCTGGATACATATAAGAGAGGGAATTATTAATGTGTAGGGGGGGTGTAGAGTCAGGTTAACATACAACAATCCATGATTTATCTTAACGCACGCGAATCACGCTCAAAGGCAAAAACAAAAGGCTCAAAGCATATACAAAAACGCACAAGCCAAAATACAAAAATGCTCAAGCCAAGATACAAAAACGCTCAAGAATATCGTAATAAACTCAAAAACGAGTTTCGCGAAGAAAAGTAAAAATTGATCAAGTAACGATCCAAATCATTTTTTTCAGTGAATCGATGATTAATTGGGTATGTATTTATAATTCCGAGATGTTGGGATGTGATATCATGGATCAGTTTCGTGAATATATGTATTTTTGTATGTTAAGGATTATTATATTCTATCATATATATATATATATATATATATATAGGGGAGAGTTATTTTGAGAACCATGGTGAGTTTTAAGAACTTTAAGAACTCAATTTTGAACCACACATTTAATTAAATGATATGAAATATGTGACTGGGATTAAATTTAATTTAAAAATGAAGCAGGAGAGAGAATAAGTATTTTTGATAATTACACAAGTTTAAACGTTAGTTACACATGTGTAAAAAGTCGATTTGGTGTGTAAAAAAATACCGTAATTTTTTGTACATCACTTACACTTACGTATTACACATGTGTAAAAAAAATTCGAAAAAAAAATTGTTACGTTGAGTTCTTTCGAGTTCTTAAAACTCAAAGTGGTTCTCAAAATAAATCAATCATATATATATATATATATATACACGCACTAGTTTTTATTCCCCCCGTATTACGAGGTTGTTTTATATTGTTTGTTCTAATATATATTTATTTTTGAATTTATATTTTTTTATTGTATGAAAGTTAATAATATATTTATGGTTTGATGATAATTGTTTCACAAATAAATGAGATGTTATAACTCGATTTAAAAGCTATATGGTTCTGATGAGACCCAAGACCCGTTTATTATTTTTACTATAAAATTGGTTTTTTAATTATAAATAATATTTATGAAAGTTAATAATATATTTATGGTTTGATGAGACCCAAGACCCGTTTATTTTTTTACTATCAAATTGGTTTTTTAATTTAAATAATATATATATATATATATATATATCTTTTTTAAAATAAATAAGATATTAATTTTTATTATATCCTATTTTATAGGATTTTTACATCAATAATTTGGTGAGAATAATTTTTAATTTAATGAGATATTATAACCCGTTTAAGGAATATCTGGGTTTGGTAAGACCCATACCCATGAATCCGGGTCAAATGCATGAGAAGTCTCCATTTAAAAATCAAGCAAATCTGGCGACTCCAAAAAAAGGGGGAGCGACCACATCGCGACACGTAGGATTTTTATGTTTTCGTTTATATATATTATAGATATAGGGGATAGATCTTGCGAGAAGTGATATTACAGCGAGAAGTGCGAGAAGTGAATGTTTAACTCAATTAATCTCTAATTTCACTACCTTTCTTATGATGATACCTACATGTATGTAGGTTGGTTGTATTTATGTCTTAGCTACACACATTCAAACCTACCTACACACATAGGGCCGTCTCCGAGAATACAAAAAAAACTTGGGGCCTGGGACATGAAAAACAAAAGGCCTTAAAAATACAAAAAAAGTCAAAAACTCTTATATATTTTAGACAAATGTGATAATAATAATAATAATAGTAGTAATAATAAACAAATTTTTTTTAGCAAAATGATCAAACAAAAATACTTAAACGAATCCAATGCTCCACAAGCATTTTTTTTAATGACCCTTGATCTCTAAAACATCGTTCTAAATAGTAATAATCGTCAATCCGTTAAGTCTTTCTTAGAACATTGTTGATCGTCCGCTACCCTGAAAACATGTGTATCTTCACATTTTCTCTATTTGCGTTTACTTAACTCTTCTTCTATTTTTATATTTGTACGTTTTTTTATTAACTGATAAATGTTTAGCTTTAGGGGGATAATATATATATATTGAAAAAATTAACAAAAAAAGTCTATGGATTAACCGATGTTATATTAATTAATAGAATTAATTAATTAATATGAAATACAGATAATTACAAACTCCAAAACATTAGAATAAAAACATGTGGACCTTTAGGGGGAGCGGCATTTGATTGATGCTGGTTGTTATTATTTATTATTGTTATTTTTAATTGTAAAAGTGAGGGGAGTGATGGGCCTGGTCCAAAAAAATACATATATATAAGTCTTTTATAAATCTATGGGCGCTTAGGGAGAGTGGGCCTGGGGCTTGAGCCCTCCATGCCCTCCCCTTAAGCCGGGCCTGTACACACACACACACACACACACATATATATATATATTATAATACTGGGCTCACTCTGGTTCGCGACACGCGAAAAATGCATCAAACTGGATTGTTGTTTTAAAACTCAATACCAAACCCTAGTTGCCTCATAACCTCTCACAACCGTTACCACACGAACACACACACACGCACACACAATTGAGCGATTTCTAAGATTTTTAGGTGCTTGGAAGTACTAGAGATCGTATCTAACCTCTAGGAATTAGCACACGAAATTCTTAACTCTCAATTTCATGTTTTCTTTTAAGATTTGTATGATTCTTGATAAAACCCTAGCCTGTCCAAATAAGAATTTTATGAAATAAAACTCATGTCTAATGGTTTAATATTTGTTAGTATGTTGTATAGATGCTATTATTATGATTGAAACTTTGTTTTGATTGCTTGTTCTTAACTTGCCATTATAGGAAACTTTTTGATATTGTGGGATTCTAGAATGATTATCTTGATGTGCTAACGAACGTTGTTGATTATATGTTGTAGTTAGGTGATTCTAACATGTTTAGATGACTTGAATGGTAAAAATCTAGTGTGTTGCTAGGGTTACTACAATTGAAAACTTTGTTAAAGATGAGATAAGTAGGACTTCATGTTAGACATAAAACATTATCATGATTGGTTTAAACATACTAGTTAGGATGCATGAAACTATTTGGTATGAATTGATTATGAGTTGATAATGTGTTTGCAACATACGAATTTAGGTTTCTGTAAATAGAAACTTTAATGACTCAAATGGTGAAACTTGAATGTTAGTCTCGTATGATCGTATAGGACCCTACTAGCTCACCTGAATGATATATACTTGCTTGACATATGAAATGTGTTGATTATGCATGCTAAGTCATGAGTTGTCAATGTGAAAACTTTATGACTCTTGATGTGTAGGATTGATGAAGTTAACATGCATGCTTATGTAAAACATTCTAGATATGTTAGATTTGATATATTAACATGCTTAGAAGTATTGGTGTGTAGAATTCTTGGAAATTAGAATTCCATGCATGGCTTACTAAAAACAAAAACTTTATTGATGATAAAGTATGATATTTGCCATGTGATCACAAATAAATATCTAAACACTAATTGAATCAGCAACGGGTTATCAGGTCAAACTTGGTCAATTGTGTGAGTTTAAACATTAAGTTTAAGATTTTTTAAATACATGGATTTCGTGAACCTACAAAGACACACACTTATAGTCATCACTTGTAATGGGTAGCGATTAGTTGGGCACTGAAGAAACACTAATCGACCCCGGGCAGATTACGGATAATCTGGGGGTTAAATAGATGTTTCCCACGAGGGTAAGGTCCGGCAAAGATGGTTGTTCTTCTGATGACCTGCAAAACAGACACCGTGAGCTCGTCACTGAGAAGGGGGGGTACCTCCTTGTGACCACCCTCCGGCGTGAGAATCAGACTAGATTGCTCTTGAATATAAGTGTATATTAAGAGAAAAAGCTAGAGGGAAGATATCAGATAATATATGAAGATATAAGATAATGATACCGTTCCAAGGTGTTGGAGTATTTATAGCCGAAGGTAGGTTTCCAAGCAGGTACAGCTGGGTGAATAGTATTCATGTTCTATCAACTGTGGGCTACGCACGTGCCATGCTGATGGTTGGTGGGTAGGCAGCGGCTGATAGTGACCAGGCCGGTTGTGTACTATTCCTTTTCCACCAACTGCAGGCTATGGATGTGCCCCGACAGGGGTTGGTGAGTAGGCAGCGGCTGATAGTGACTTTAAGTACTAGAGTGTGCTGCCCGTCGTACTGTTGTCAGTGAGCTGTCGCAGCTTTGGTCAGATCTTTTGTCCATACCTTGGCAGGTACAGTACAAAAGATCCTCCAGTATCGTACGGACTGGCTCATTTGGGCGGGAGTGTTCCCGGCTTTGGGTGGGAGTGTTCCCGGCTTTGGGCGGGAGTGTTCCCGGCTTGCTCATTCCTTCTTCAGGTGACATTACTGAATTATTTGAGAGTTAGTGCCTTGTGCGTGTAGCCTTGCTGTGCGGGTAGCCTTCCCTGATGGCTAGTATCCGTAGCTGCGGGAACAGGCGGAGTACGTCGACCATTGGGAGGCGTTTCCTGCGGGAGCAGCTTGTGTACTGCGCGTAAGGACGTCGCGTCTCTGAGCATGGTGGGTCCTGCGGATCCAGTTGGTCTTTGCGCAGACGTCCCTCTAAAGTGAGTCTTGCGGGTCCGACTGCGCAGACGTCTCTGTTTGAGGTGAGTCTTGCGGGTCCAACTGGGCTCTGCTGGGACCTACCTCTTCAAGTCCCCCCAGTCCAATGTTCTTCTCATGAATTGTTAATAAGTGAGGTGAACTTTTGGACTTAAGCAAAGGGGTTTTGAAAAGGGTTTAGTTTTAAGGTCTCCGCGGGGATTCTTCCCGCGGGTTTCCTAATGTCACGTGCAGAATTTCCCACTGTTCTGCTTGATCTTTGGGTATGATGCGGGTAGGTGTGTAACCTCCTCGCACGTCGGGAGCGTTAAGTTTCATTTGTGTAGATTCTCCACGGGGTTTTGGTAGTTTTAAACATAGTGATCAATTATGTTAAACAACCAATTCCATCTTAGAGCTTCCAACAATCTAGTTCTCAACGTTCCCGCTATGCGGGAATGTTATATCCCTTTCCGCAAGCATGGCCCAGAAGATCCTTCTTGGTTTCAATTCCCTGCGGAGTGCTAAGTATGTGAAGGGTTTCGCCTTGACACTGTACCCGCACTCGTCTTATAGTTACTTTACTTCCAATGTATTCCTGGCTTCAATTCCCTGCGGGTGCTAAGTATGTGAAGGGATTTGCCTTGACACTGTACCCGCACCCGTCTTATAGTTACTTGGTTGCCGAGGTATTCTTGGCTTCAATTCCCTGCGGGTGCTAAGTATGTGAAGGGTTTTGCCTTGACACTGTACCCGCACCCGTCTTATAGTTACTTGGTTGCCAAGGTAAGGGGTATAGTCCCGCTTACTTTTGAATCTTTTTGACTTGCGTTATAAACGTTGTATGACTTGCTCATGCATATTATAGTTTAATTTGGCACTTGTTTTGCCTCATAAACAATATATGATTCGCGCATGCATACTTAGTTTAACTTAGCAATTTTCCGAGTGTTTTGAATAAGTTAACCGTTCGAAGCGCGATTGTCAATAGGTTAGTGTTCAGTTTCCTCTATCATGATTGTGCGGATAGGACCGTCACTTTCATTTAGTGGGATGACCAATCTTCACCTATAACTGACCTGCGTGAAGGTTTGCCGTTTTTTGTGTTTATGCGGGTTTCGCCGCCGTCCACACGCAACAACTTCCCCACTTATTTATGCGGTGAATACCGGCGTATCAGTGTGGAAAGTTCATAAGTATAAAGGTAAAGCTATCAACACAATGTGAAAGGAGAATCATTTCCATTAGAAGTGGCTCTGGGCCTTTTCTTTATAAGTTTGGAATTGATCTACATGTAACATTTGCGTAATTGAGCTCCATTCCATGTTCTTGGGATGGGGGTGCCATCGAGCCTTTCGAGCCGGTATGCGCCCTTTCCCAAAACTTCTTTGATAATGTATGGCCCTTCCCAGACCGGGGCCAGCTTTCCTGGGCGTTCTTGGTTCGAAGCCTCGTTGTTACGCAGTATGTAGTCTCCGACATTGAAGTTGCAGAGTTTTACCCGCGTGTTGTAGTACTTTTGCATTTGTCGCTTGTAGTTCTCTTCACGCGCTGCGGCTAAGTCTCTGCGTTCTTCAGTTAGCATAAGGTCTAACCGTCTTTCTGCATTATTGTCTTCTGGTTGAATCATGACCCTTGGTGAGGGTAGACCAATTTCGACCGGGATCATGGCTTCAGTGCCATAAGTGAGGCTGAACGGGGTTTCTCCCGTACTTGCCTTTTTCATCGTTCTGTTTGCCCAAAGGACGTGTGGAAGTTCGTCCACCCAGCCGGATCTGTGTTCCAAGAGTCTTTTCTTTATGCCGTCGACGATGCTCTTATTTGCTCTTTCCACCTCACCATTACCCTGTGGGTGCGCCACTGAGGTAAAGGTGTGGGTGATTTGAAGTTCTTTCAGCCACTGTTGTAGCTTCTTGTCAGCAAAGTTGGTGCCGTTATCGCTCACCAAATTTTGTGGAAGCCCGAAACGACAAATAATAAATTCCCAAATAAATTTTTTGATATGTTTTGCGGTTGTTTGGGCTAAGGGTTTTGCTTCTATCCACTTGGTGAAGTAGTCGATGGCGACCACTAGATACTGAACGTTCCCTGCTGCTGTGGGAAATGGGCCTGTCACATCGATGGCCCACTTCTGAAATGGCCATGAAGAAGTGACTGGAACAAGTTCATTCTTCGGGCGATGCGTGTTGGGCGCGTAAAGTTGGCAAGACCTGCACTTTCTGATGTATGCCAGCGCATCCGTATGCATCACCGGCCAAAAGTATCCTGCGTTGTTTAGCTTAGCTACGACAGCGCGTGGACCTGCGTGTATCCCACAGATGCCCTCGTGTACTTCCCTTAGGAGGTAGCCAGCATCTTGGTCGTCCACGCATCGTAAGAGTGGGCCAAGAAAGTTACGTCTGTAAAGGATGTCATCGATGAGTTGATAGTTCAGTGCTTTACAGCGTATTTTTCTTGCCTGTGTTTTTGACTCTGGTAGTATACCCGCCGCAAGGTAATTTATTATTGGTGTCATCCACGTTTCTGTGCCGGTTTGGATGACACAGATTTCCTTGTGTGGGACTGAGGGTGCTCCAAGGAGTTCAATGCGGATGTCCTTTCCCAAGTGGGTGAAGGCCAATGACGCAAGCTTGCTTAACGCATCCGCAGATTTGTTTTCGCTACGCTTGACGTGTATGACTTTACAATCGTTAAAATCGCGCATAAGGGTTTTCGCTTGCGCGAGGTACAGGGCCATTGTGTCGTTTACGGCCGTGTACGTCCCGTTTATTTGGTTGGCTACTAACATGGAATCCACGTGGGCTTCCAAGTTCTTCACTCCCATCTTCCGCGCAATTCTCAACCCGGCCAAGAATGCTTCATACTCAGCTTCGTTATTCGTACTTGGAAAATCCAGTCGAATAGCGTAAGTGTATTCTTGGCCTGCTGGGTTGGTTAGTTTTAACCCTGCGCCTGAGCCCTCGTTGCTGGCTGCTCCATCAGTGTAGAGTCGCCAGACATCATCGATGTCCTGTAATGGGTAGCGATTAGTTGTAATGGGTAGCGATTAGTTGGGCACCTATTTCTATTTGCTTTCGTTTTGAATACACGCAACCAAAGGTGAGTCACCACTTCTTTTGCATACGTTTTTCAAGGAGAAAACATGAACGCTTTCTCTTAGATTTTGCACTTCCTTTATATCACTTGTGTACTAAACACACACATATTATGAAAGTCCTTACACACTAAGCTATTAGAACGAGATTAACACGATAACTTTGAGTACCCAGGCTAGTCGCGCCAGCACGACTGGGAGTCGAACATGTGTAACATTGGCCTAGCATCTACACCATTGTTTATGATAGGCATGGTGGGAGGCACCAAACATACTTCGGCAGCTTCGGTTCAATCGTTTAGTAACTTGTAAACAGGCTAGCTACCTAAATATATAATTAAATTATGCATTATCTGACAACACTTACTTTTATTAAAACTTGTGAACTCACCAACCTTGTATTGACACACTTTAGTATATATTTTTCTCAGGTCTCTTAGGAAACACATTGGATCTTTCAGCATGCATGCATTTGGAGTCTCATCATTTTCACAAACATGTTATTTTGCATGCTCCGATAACCATTTTGAGTTGTATTGCACATGTTTACTTTTGCTTCCGCGTTATATACATTTAAATTGCTTTCGCAGGTTTTTAAACAATTTGAATAATTTCCACTACTCATGTTGAATAAGGATAAACAGCATATATAAATTCATATGCGGTTGTTCAACATGACGAGTGTTTGGATCCTGGTGTGTCACATGGCTCGCGGTAAAACCCCCAAGTGAAAATTTGAGGGTGTGACATATGACGCAATAATAAGTATGCAATTAATGTCGAGATGTGTAATTCGTTGAGAGAATTGAATGTCGTCTTAACTTCAATTAATAAACAAACTTTGGTTTAGTTAGGCTGATCGCTCACTTTGACTTTTGATGATTTTATGGTGGTCGGCTGGTCGCCTTAAATATATGTGGTTTAGAGCATTCTCATCTAACCCCCTATTTTATGTGTGTAGTGTTTTTATAGTTTAGAGAGTGATTTAGGGTGTTGTGAGTGAAATTTTTTTTTTATTTTAGAAAACGCGGTGTTTTTTCTGTATATTTGAAAAGCTACTGTTCACCCCCTATATTTTTTAATATATTCTGAGAGTTATTATGAGTGAAAGAAAGATACATGATACAGATAAAAGTATAAAAATATTATTTAATTGAAAGGGGGAAAGAAAATGTAGTGTGTTTTAGTATAATTTTAGAGTTAAGGATAGAGAATAGGATGAGAATGCTATTAGGTGAATACACTAGAGTTGAATTTTTGTGCTATTTATAGCAAGACCAAATCCTCGGTGGCTTGATCAATGGGAAATATTTGAAACTTAATTATTGATTAAACAAGAAACTTGATTGAAATTAGTTTTGGAACTTTGGTGATTTTATTTGTTCTCAATTGGAACTTTAGTGATAAACCCTCGCCAAGCTCAAAAATTTTGACGTAAAGCAAACAAAAATCTAGACACTAGAAAAAAAAGTGAGGACAGAAAGAAAAATCGTGCCCTCTGCAATAGCCTTATTATGTATTTGCTTGTATGATCAAGCTTGTTTATATGCACTTTGGTATATGATGGGTTATTTTTTAACCATGTATTGGAACAACTTACGCCATGCTATCTATCACATGTCGCGTGCCATGTTTTGGTCAAATTTCATTTTTATAAGTAACGTATGGATGTTCTGGAAACAAGTTGTTAACTTTATAAAGATGCGACTTTTACAGCTGTAAATACACTTTCTTAATGATTTGTTTATAGTTTGCTTTAATGATCATTAGATTTTTTCACGAATCAATATTCTAATTTCACTGTAGGTTTATGGTACTCCATCTCCCGCTTTAGCTTTAACTTCTGGGGGGTTTAAGAGCATTCATAGTCCTCCACCTCCATCATTATCTCTATAATTACAATAAAAATCATTATATATGCTCTTTCATTTTCAATTAAAAATATTTTTATACCTTTATGATTACTTTTTTTTATCTCATCTACTTACAAACACTTTCAAAATATATTAAAAAATCAACAGGTAAATAGTATCTTCCTAAATATATAGATGAACGATAACATTTTTCTCTTTTTTCCACTCACAACCACATTATACAATATGCAGGATCCACTCACAAGTATACATAGGGTGGGATGTGAATGCTCTAAGTCAATTTACTTAGATTTAGTCATGTTTGACACCTAAAATTGACTTTTGTTAATTTATAGTCAAATTTTTACATAGATTTTTTTTATAAAAAAAATTGTAAATTTTTTATATAATATTTATCACTTTCAAATAAAATTTTAAAGACAGTAAGATATTACCTTAACACAACAAAATAGGTTCACATGTTTTGAGAGGCCAATATGATCAAAATAGCCTCACATGGCAGGTACATGATGAGGATTAAACGATTGTTGAGTGACAACATATAAATCTAGGACTAACTTTTGTAAAATACAATTTTGGGAGTTTGACCTTTTTTCTGGTTAAGTCGAATCCGTAGATATAATTATACGACAATAAAAAAAAACTATTATATACCCTAATACATATTTAACTACTTTATGTCAAGTATGTAATACATGCACATCTCAATAAAATTGTAGACCTTTTGTAGGTGCATTCTATAAAGTGGATTTAGCGTGCGTAATCGCTATAACTACACACAAGTTATACAAAATATATAAATAATTACGCAACATAAACTCTTAACGGGCACGCATATTTACACAACCTATATAAACAATTAGACAAACTATATTTATAATTACACAACGAATGTCGAATCACACACATTGTACGTACACATTAGTATTGAAGTTTTCATTAAAAATCGATTTAAGTATACTGTGTTCAAAATAAAGAAATATACTCACCGTGTGGTGTATTTTTTTCAAAAATACAAAAACTTATAGAATATATAGAATTTATTTATGTTTAAAAAATGATGGAACTAGATAAAATAAAAATTTTAACAGTTTTTGCTTTTCTCAATTATGTCCATGCACCCCAAATATCTCAATCATTGATTAATATGATCATCTAGCTGAATTCCCTCACACAATGCGGTAAGAATACACTTTCCATCGATATATCGATATGACATTGGCGCTCAATATATGTAGCAAGTAAAAGAAAAAAAATAATGAAATATGGTTATGATATGACAAAAGGATATTAACATGTGTTTTACAATGATTGGAAATCATTGTGAAAGAAAGAGTCAAGTTCATGTAGGAAGTAGTTGTTACAGCGAGAATTGACTCTTACTAATCACGTAATTTCATTTTATTTTCCGAATTAGTAATTAAAAGGATATGTTAGTCATATATCTTTTTTTTTGTAATATTCATTTTTAAAACAAGATTAGAAATCATTATATTATTATATTTAAATTGTTTGTTTATGTCTTTTAATCCAAGCTTAATTTGTTCATTATAAATCATTTTCAGTTTTAAACAAAAATCTCATAATATTTCCAGTTCAATAATTAATTCGTAATACCACATACACAATACATTTATGAATTTACACACCATAAAATTTCAACATACACAATTAATAAATACCGCATACCTCTACACATATGAACCTACACCCAAAAAAAAATAAAAATAAACTATTTTCTTATTTCCACATTAAGTGCATATCACGCTAATAACCTACAGTTGCATGATTTTCACATAAATATTTGTAATGTCACCTACACAATACATGAATTGGTGTATGCAATACATGAATCTAAAATTTGATGCATTTAAAGAAATATGAATAAAGATATTTTGGTATTTGATTAACAATACTTTTGATTAGAAAAATCAATGAAGAAGTAACTTAATAAACCTTATTTGTAACTTCGAATTAATTAGTAATAGTAACATAAATTCTACTAATAGCACATTTTACTTCAAAAAAACTACTCACAAAAGACCAAACTATTGTTTTTCATTAAAATCTTGATACTTTAATATGTTGGTGATTACAAGTTGTCATTATAATTTAAATGTATTGATTACATCTACTCAATGACTCTGAGGTTGTTTATAATTTTGTGTTGATCATTCATTATAAGGTCTGATTAATTAAAAGGTAATCTTAGAATCATTCAGTACATCTTTAAATTTTAACCATTAAGAGGCTCAAATCACTTCATAAACCATTAATATATGTCTTTTAATGAACCAAACACACACTACATCCGAGCGATACAAATGTAGCTACTTAATAGATCTATCAAGAGGCTACCAAGCACGCCTTAGAGCATTCATCCCTTTTTTATCTTCAAATCTAAAATTACAATAAAACTCATTACATTTTCTCTTTATTATTCAATTAAATAATAACTTTTTATACATTTATCATTGCATTTTCTCTTTCCTTTGCACACAAACATTCTAAAAAAATATTACAAAAATTATAAAGGATGAACATGAATTTTTCAAATACATAGAAAATTACAGCATTTTCTCTTTCTTTCACAACATCCTAAACCAATCCTTACATCTTCAATGAACCAAACACACACTACATCCGACCGATTCAAATGTAGCTACTTAGGGTGTGTTTGGATTGCTTATTTAAGCAAAAAGGGACTTTTTGTTAAAAGATCTTATTAACTTATGATTTTTTTTAAAAGAAGTTTTTAAATACATGTTTGGATTAGCTTATGTGTTGGGGAAAACCAAAATGACTAATAAGGACACTCTTTTTTAAAAGGAGTGTAATGAGTTTTGAGGGTTGGAAGAGTGTAATAGGTAAATCAAACTTATTAAGTTAATAAGTTACAAATTCCTAACTTTTCAAAACCCCTTTATTTTGCCTTCTCATTAAGTTAAAATTCATAAGTCCTTATGGTTTGCCAAACACCTTATACACTTTATTAACTTTTCAAAAAGTTTATAAGTTATAAGTTGATGAAAATAAGGAATCACAAACACCCCTTTAATAGATCTATCAATAGGCTACCAAGCACGCCTTAGAGCATTCACATCCCTTCTTTATCTTCAAATCCAAAATTACAATAAAAATCATTACATTTCCCCTTTCTTATTAAATTAAATAATATTTTTTTATATATTTACCATTACATTTCCTCTTTCCTTTACACACAAACATTCTAAAAAAATAAAAAAATTATAGAGGATGAACATGAATTTTTCAAATACATAAAAAATTACTACATTTTCTCTCTTTCTTTCACAACATTCTAAACCAATTCTTACATTATAAAAATTCCACTCATAATTTTTGATAACTAGGATATGAATGCTCTTAGATTGATATCTCAACTTCTAACTATAATTTTATTTCTTGCATAATTTTTCTACACATATATAAAATATTGTGTGTGTCATGAGGTAATACCTTAATTGCTCATGGGTGAATTAAATTGATATTATATTAATAATAATAATAATTTTAGATGAAAATGCAATAAATTGAAGAGTTGTTACAACTTACAAATGCATCCCCAATAATGTGAATGATCCAAAACACCCCAGTGGTTTAGTTGACTAGTCAAGACACACCTCCCGAGCCAAAATATTAACCCGACCATATATTCCCCTACTTTGCACCACACACTTTTTACCCTACTCCATCACACACCAGCCGTTGATCCCATTTCTCATCTGTAACATATTTTTTTCACTCCACCTTAAATACTACTCACAAACAAACTCACAGACACAAAAAGAGATTATTATTATTATTATTATTATTATTATTAAAAAACATGTCGTTTCCAGAACCATAAACCATGCGTCCTTCCACCACCGTACTACCACCAGTCTCCGCCGTCAATGCCGTCACCGTTGTTTTAAGCCTTGTTTCTTTTTACAATATTATTATTATTATTCACCATGTCTGATCGGTCCGAATATTGTGGTTTATTTATCTCCGATGATGTCGTTAACTACCACCAGCCGCCGCCGATCGAAGATGCTGTCATTGACTCACTCATCGCCGCCGAACGGAGTCATTCTCCACCGCCGGACTATCTCCTCCGATGCCGACGTGGCTCCGTCCACGTCACCCACCGGCAAGATTCCATCAACTGGATTCTCAATGTATGTTTTGCTGCTTTTTTGTTTTCTTAATTCTTTTCTTTTTAATAATGGTTTATTTATTATTAAAGAAAATATTAATTTACTAATAGTTAATTATTTATTTTCAAAGAATACTAAAACACATGTATTATAAAGCAAATTATGCTAATAATAATTTATTAATTTGTATAGTAAATAGATAAATAATAGTTAGACTAATAAAACATATTTAATTTAAAGAAAATAATTATGCTAATAATGATTAATTTTTTTAAAGAAAATAATAATTTTAAATTATTATGTGCTTTAAGAAAATTTTAAGAATCTAATTATGTTTTTATTTTCCTTTTTGGGTATAATTTAAAATCTATGCAACTATCTTTATCAATCAAAGACTAATGGAACTCTAATAACATTAAATGATAATGAATATATATTTGAATCCTAACTGTATATTAGTTTTTACATATGTATTTTTTTAATTCTTTGATATATAATTTTACATATAATTATTAATTTGTATGAATTAATATTTGTCATGTATTCTAAGATGGTATTTACATATACATGCATATAGTATGCATTACTTTCTTTAATTTTAATCTGAATGCAGGCTCACGCTCATTACCGGTTTCATCCTACAACTGCAATACTTGCCGTCAACTATTTCGATCGGTTTCTCTCCTCGAACGCCTCTCTGGAGGTATATACATTAATATATGTATAGTCAGTCTATTTGAAATTGTATATACCAATGATAATGAGGTTTGTGAACACAGTGTGATAGACAATGGAAATTTCAATTGTTATCAGTGGCGTGTTTTTCATTAGCTGCTAAAATGGAAGAGCCTGAGGTACCTTTGCTATTGGATCTCCAAGTTTCGGACCCTCGGTTCGTATTCGAACCCAAGTCCATTCAACGAATGGAGCTTTTGATAATGCAGAATCTCAGATGGAGGCTTCGATCGGTCACTCCATTTGACTTTCTCCATTATTTCATTGTTAAGCTCCCGCAATCGTCGTCTACAAACCATGACCATTTACATTGGAAATGCTCGGATATTATCGTTAAAACCATTCGCGGTAATTAAACCCGTCTACAAACCATGACCATTTACATTATTTCATTGTTTTAATTTTGTTTTGTTGAATTATCGGTTTTTGTTGAATGTGGGCAGTTATGGACTTTTTGAGGTTTAGGCCGTCAGTGATTGCGGCAGCGACGGTGATATCCGTCGCAGGCGAAGGTGTGGAGGTACCAGAGAGCTACTACGAGAAAGTAGACAAAGTAATTATTTATTTTTATCTAACAAAAAAACGCATTCTCTAACTATATTCCTAAATTACATATTTTTTTAATGTTATAAAAACACCTTTTTAAAATACGAAAGACTTATCCGACATTTTATACACTTAGGCTACCTGGTATTGACTAACTAGAAAAACAAAGTTAAAGCGTCACGTCAACACCACATGAACAGCAAGTTATTAACTAATCAACTTTTTAACTAACATGCGTTTGGAGGTGGACCCCACTTGATTTTCTATATTCATGGGGGTGTTAAGACATTAACGGTAAGAGAACAAGTGTGACGCCCGCTTCAACGCCCGTCTGTATACAGACTGTGTAATGTTTAGGACGTTAACATGCCTAAGTGGCATTAATAACGCCCGACAATTTGATACAAAATTATTATTGGTGATTTAGTTTGACCTTTTTGACAGAAAGTGTGAAATTTGACGCATGAAAAGCTGTGATAAATTGAAAAAACGACTAATTCATGATTTAATAATAATAATTGATTTATTTCTACAGGAAATGGTGAGAAGCTGTCATCAACTAATGGAGGAGTATCTGGTCGACACGTGCCCCTCGGTCGATCATAAAGCCACAAGACCAGCTGACCACCCGCCGCCGCCCAGTCCTGACGGTGTGCTGGATGCGGCTACATGTGTTAGCTGTGACACCCGTTCCGATGACCGGAATTTGGTTCAGGTACTGCCGGAGGAAGAAAGAGAAGGTAAACGAGCAAGGACAGACTAATGTTCAGGAACAAGAGCCATAGGGAAGCAAGCAATTTCTTATATTTTATATATTATTACTATATTATATCATGTTTAAAACAAAGTGAACTTTTTTATTTTTTATTTTTTTTTTGTTGAAAACTTGAAATTAAAGTTTTTATATGATATATAAATTATATATTAATATTATTAATTATTGATAGCTGGATGTGAAGTGGTCAATTAGCTGGAATAATTATGATATATAAACACTAAACACATTCTAAAATCATCCATTCTTTATTCTTTTTTACCTTTTTTTTAACGAGGAAGTTTTTTAATTCCTTAAAGACTTTGTCTCAAAACCCAATTGGTAATTTGTAATATGTAAAAGGATTTTTCACAAAACTTTATTATTCTTTTAATTTGTTCGTGGAACTTGAACCCAAAACATTTTTAATCCAAAACTGTTTAAAGGTTTTGTGTTTGCCGGCCATTGATTATTATTCTTTTATTTAGTTGTATAAGATTATATTTACATATAAAAACTTTAATGAGGGATCACTTCTTTTTATTTGCTTGTTTGACTACTTTTTTGCCAATCATTCAGTAAAGTCACATGAAATAATACATAACTTTAATTTTCTCGTATTTATATTCTGTAAAAAAAATACATTTAGATATAAAAAATATTAGTAAAGGATCACTTCTTTTATTTGCTTGTTTGACTATATTTGTTTTTGTCAATCACTCTCTCAAGTCACATGAAATACATTTAGGAGGTGTTTGGTACAGAGAATGGAATTGTAGAGAGATGGAATAAAGAAATGGAATTACAGAGAAAGGGAATTGGTCTGGAGAATGAGAATTGATTGTTCTGTTTGGTAGTACAGAGATTTCAGTAGAGAAATATAGCTGAGAATCATTTCTCTTGTTTGGTACATAGAAAATAAACAGAGAATTATATCAACTTTATCATTAGCACAAGTATTTTATTCATAACAAATATTTATTAAAAAGTAAAAAACATATAAAAAGATGCATAAATTCCAACCAAAATATGCATTGATCAAACCAATTCACATACAAAACATAGTTTTTAAGCAAAAAACATCAACCATAGTTAAAACCAATTCACATACAAAACATACTTCAACCATATACAACTATCCCATTGAACCATCGGTATACAACTCGACCATCTCAATTTTCTCTTCTATTGTCAACGCAAGAAAAGAACGTCCTAGATCCACATATTTACCAATCAAATGAGCTGCTTTGAACCGTTTTTTCGTTGTGATACCTGGTAAAGCTTTCAACTCATCACTAACCTTTTCATAGATTTCACGAGCTTCCATACCTTCTTTGCTAAGTTGTTCACCCACCATCTCCCCAAATCGAAGCAAAACTTCCTTGATATCTTTGCAAGACTCTCGATATATCTCATCTGCATCCGTGCTTCTACCTCTTTTGCGCTTGCTTGTTACACTTCCTGTTTGTTCTTCAGATCTATCAACATTTGGAACGGCTTCATCAACAAAATCAAAGTCTTCAATATCAACAGGTGAGCTTTTTTGCGTCTCTTGAACAACATCTTCTTCTCCAAGGTCAACTGCTTTACTACCAGTAGCTATATCCTTACCGAATATGGTACACAATTTGTCATAGAAAGGAAATGACTTGTCACGAAAATTCACAGCACTTTTGTGAGACTACAAGACAATTACAAATAAATTAGACTAAAATTTTAAAATCTAAAAAATATATTTTTTAGAATATACCTTCACGTATTCATTCCAAACACTATCATCGGCAATAATACAACATTTTTGTTCATCCCAACCAAACCCACTTGTATGCACCATATCATATACAATGCTAAAGTGTGTCTTCCATGTCTTCATCTTAGACTTTATATGTGGTTCTGCTTTGAGGCCAGAGTTAGGAAGACTTACATCTAGCAATTGTTGAACACCATTTAAATAACCTGGTTTGAATCCATTGTCAGCACCAGCATACTTTCCGGATGCATGTTTCTCCATTAATGCATCAATTAGCTTTGCATCTTCATCATTTGTCCAAGTATGCTTGCTCCGAGTAACTCCTCTCACTATATTTGAATCTGCCATGTCTACGTACAAATGCATAATTATACAATTAAAAATCATAATTCATGTAACTACAAATACAAATATAACAAGAAACATTAATAAGAAACAAATAAAGTGCATAAATAAACATTAATAAGAAACATCCTTGGTTCTACAAATAAAAAATACATAATTGTCAAACATAATTAAGAAACATTGTTGGCACGCTGCGCACGCATCGCAGTCCAACTATTAAACATTTCATTAGCAAGAAGGTCTCTACGATCGGTCCATTCTTGTGAGGGCTCGATCATAGAAATAACATTGTCATGGTCATTTGCAGGTTGTGTGTGATTTACTGGGATTTCGTTATCAAGAGGGTCTTCACTCATTGTTGTTCGTATGAAATTGTGCAATAAACAACAAGCAATGATGATACGTGGCATGGACTCTATGGGATGATATGAGTTATCACGCAAAATAGCCCATCTATCTTTAATCATTTCGAAACATCTTTCTATAACATTCCTGGCCGATGAATGTCTCATATTAAAGAACTCCTTAGCATTCGTAGGAGGACGAGACCAATCGTTAAGATGATAACGTTGACCTCGAAATGGAGTTAAAAATCCTTCACCATTTGTATAACCGGCATCACAAAGGTAGTATGTTCCTACAATTAACCATAAACTCTATGTTAATTATCATACTTAAATCTATGTATATTCTTTGAAAATTGTCTATCACATACCCGGAGTTATTTTAAGACCATTGGGTCTACTATCACGCAAAACTCTACTATCAGCTGCAGAACCCTCCCATCCCGCTAAGACATACGTAAATAAAAGGTCTCTCGTACATACTCCGAGTACGTTAGTACAAATCTCCCCTTTTCTTGTCCTATAAGGTTTTCTATCAATAGCAGGGACTTTAACTTTAATGTATGTTCCATCTAATGCTCCTAAGCAACCTTGAGTTAAAAGAAAACATTACTTACTAATTTATGTTAGCAAAAAATATCTTTAATAAAAAATGTGTTCGACTAACCTTAAACCATTTCCATCTTTCATCAGTTTCATTATCTGGCACTGGCACGGGTGACTTGTAGAGTTCTTTGTGTAATCGACATATAGCATTTAAGACTAACTTGAAATACCGACTTACAGTTTCCCCGAACCGATGAAATCTGTTGACTAGTATCCTATTCTTTGCATTATGAGCAAGGGTATGTAAAAACATAGCAACTTGCTCATCGACTAGCATGTTTTTACTATTCTTTAGTCCCCCCTCTAGTTTCTAGCATATCACAAAGTGTTGTAAATGCATGTATATTCATTCTTATGTTAACAACACTCGTAACATCACTTTCATAAACCATCCTCACCATGTTTTCACGCATATTATGGTAACTCATTAAATATTTTGTACGTAAAGTCTTTGACTCAATCGACCGACGCAAATGATAAGTACACAACATCCACCAACGAATCGTAACATAAATGACATAAAATGCACCTATGGCAACTATTCTTTGTCTGGAAGGTGATCTTGCCATCTACACATAAAAATATAAGAAAATTCAAGAAAAACAAATAACTTTATTCACTGACTTGCTGAATGTTTTTTGTTTTCAAAAGGTCACCCCTTTTAATAGAGGAGTATTAAATACTTGCATATTTTGTAGGGACAATATATGTGAATGCTCATGTGACATTATTATGTTAGATTTCATGCTATACTTGCATATTTTGTAGGGACAATAAGAATTTTAGATGCAAATGAAAGAGATGAAATAAGGAGAACATATTGGCTACCGTACCAATCACGTGAACTTAACTTTCCAAAAAGAAAGATAGGGGATAAAAACTGAGGTATCATGCATATTTTTATCATCATTTTGTTTGTTTGACCTATTTTTAACCGTTTAGTTTTATGCCCACCATACAAAATATTCCTGTATCTGCCACTGCGTGTGGTCAATACATATGATAGTTTTTAATACCAAAAAAAAAACTAATAAATTTGAAAACTATAGAGCTCCTATAAAGGTGAAAGATATAGATAGTTATCTGTAAACACCAATAGTACAAAGTGGATCAAGATGGCATCTATAGCAATTAAGCCTATGTTTGTGTAAGTAACATAAACATCAGTAGCTTGAGGCAGTCAGTTAAAAACGGAGTCAAGCTACAAGGTTAGGTTTAAACTAGTAAATTATAAGCAAGATATTTTGATTGATGCTGTTTAATCCAGCAGTAACATAAATCTTCTAGGTTAGGTTAAGAAGTTAGTTGATCCAGCAGCAGCGTTAGCCTAATTGCAATTACACATACATATAATATAACAAATCATCACTTTGACATCAGATCTTGGCTAAATTAACAGTTGTGAGCAATTAATCGTGAAATTAGGGCAAAATTAAATAAAATTAAAATTAATAATTACCTGTTGTTGTCTGGTGACTTGTTCTCGAAGCTTTGTTGCCTGTTTCCTGATGGCTTCCATTCACCGGAAAAACAAACTGATGGCTTCCATTCACCGGAAAAACAAGCTTTGTTGCATGTTTCGTGTTTCCTGATGGCTTCCTGTTGTTGTCCCCCGCTGTGTTCCTGAGTTCTATACACGGAGAGAAAAGAAAGAGTTTGAAAGGAAAGGAGGAAAATGGGAGAAATGAAACCCTAGAAATCCATTTCTCTGCTTTTTGTAGAGAAACAAAATCAGAGAAATGGAAATGGATTATTTTCATTTCTCACCTCTTTCTTTCATAAACAAACAAGAGAATTCTTTCCAATTCCATTTCTCACCCCTCAATTCCCTCTACCAAACACCCCCTTAGGGGTGTTGGAAATTGCTAATTTAAATAATTTTGCTTTTATTGTGGTTTTAGCTTTTTTTTAAAGTAGAAAGTAACTGAGGGAGAGATTTGTTAAATTAACGATTATCTTTAGAAAAATTTGCCACTACCTTTTATTTTTATTTTAAATGTGAAATAAACTTTTTTTTTTCCAAAAAGCCCTGTAGCAAGTCCTTTTGTCCTGCAACTCTGCTCATGTGGGGTTTTGCCACGTGTCTTGACAATTGTACCTTACTTGTCTTAACTGTTCAATCTTGGAACTTTGCGTTATTTTCTATTAACCCCTCAAACTATTGAATTATGACATACATGTCAGGTTTTTGAGTTTTATTATTTTTGTGTGCCAAACAAAAGTAATCAAATTTCAATCGTAGCTTGTCAATGGGAACCAAATTGGAATTCATAAGGCTGAGGGGTGTGGGGGCTTTAATGGGGGCTCCAACCAATAATATTATGACGTGTGGCAGAGAGAGAAACTGGATAAGGGGGGTGTTGGAGCCCCTGGCCCTGGTGTGGAGGGGCTCCAGCGAATTTTTTTTTTATTTTTTTTATAAATATATTCAAACAACGTATTATTAAAAAAACTCATAAATTATTAAAAAAAACACACATTAATAAAAAAACACATTAATATCTAAAAATAAAATAAAAATTAAAGTACTAAAAAAAACATTCTTCTTATTCTTCGGCTTGGTCTTCTTCGATCAACCTCTTTCGGATACGTTCCTTTTGCTTTTCCATTAGCATTTGATCGACCGGATTTAGGTTACTGAAGTCTCTAGTAAGAAAGTCCAAATCTCTCATTCGACTTTTTTCCTTTTTGCCATAAGAGACCACCTCCATGGTCTTGTTGAATTTATTGAGGGATTCAACAAGATTGGCGATGTTTACGGCTTCCCCCTCAGCCAGTTTTTTCCCCTTGGCGTCCCTTCCCAATGGCCACCTCCTCGGCGGTGAAGACGTTTCCTCCTCCGCAATGTTTAGGTCGAATCCAACGCGGAAATCCGACCCGGTTGAAGTGCTATACGCTCCAGACGAACTAGTTTTAGTCCGTTTCGGCCTTACTTCCGCATCAAAGTCCGGCGCCACCAGCTCAACCCACTTGGAACACCTTTTCAACCTCTCCCACAACTTTAAATCGTCCCACGTCTTCACCATCCCATACCTCCGCAAACACTCCTGCTTCCACTCTTCGACCGTGAAATTGTAAACCGCCAAATCATCACTGCCACTTGGTCTCATACGACCGCTGTTCCTGTTGAAAAGATTAGTAAACAAGCCGACAAATTTTCTGATTTCGGACAACCGACCCAAAATCATATCGGCGTTCCGCTCTGTACTCCCAACGAGCATGTAGAACGTCTCCCTAACCTTTGTCCAAAAAATCTTGCTCTTTTGGTAGTCGGCTGCAAAATGACTAAATAAATTAGATTTGCATTTAACTTTTTTATTTAATTTTTTTATTAAAAATCATTTTTAAAAACGTTAAAACAATTACCGCAACGCCGATCCTCAGAAATGACTATCCAAGCCCGACACAAGGCTTCCTTCTCATCCGATGACCACGGAGTGGCTTTCCGTTTCGTCCTCGGAGTCGAAGCCGGTCCCGACCCGTCCGTTGCAACCTGTTTTTTCCGGTGGACGCGTCTTTTTGGTCCCGTAGCTTCACCGTGTGATTCTTGTGTTTCCGGAACAACAAAGTTAGGAGACGGTTGTGTGTTGGATGGTTGAAAGCCGGATGATTCTTGCGGCTCCGAATAAAACATCGGTTGGTGCGGTGACGACCATAAATCATCGTCAAGATAATCTGAATCAAGGTTTGGGAACCAATTTCCAGCCATTTTTTTAAAAAAAAGTTGAGAAGATGAATTGATTTTGGGTGAAGGTTTGAAGTTTTGGTATAAAAATGGGTGAAATGGGGTATAATTATATAGGAAAAATATTTTTTTTTTGGTTTGTTCGGCTCCCAACGGTCAAAAAACCATCAAAAGTTGTGCAGCCCTCTCTCTTCTCCCGCTAACCGGCTCACGCATGCATTGTTTTTCGCGTTAGCGCCCCCGCTAGCGCCCTAGTGGTGTGGTGTTAGCGCCTGGGGGCGCGAGCGGAGGGGCTCTAGCGCCCCCGTTGAAGCCCCACACCCCTCAGTCTAATTTGGGACGTGTATAGTTCTGATTCTAACAAGCAAAAGTTTAAATTTGGGTCAGTGTTTGTTACTTATCGAGAATGTTGAATTTGGCATGAATGCATGTAATTGGATTGACTTATTGAAAAAGTGAATTGTTTTAAACATCAAACAAGTAGGAGGTGAAGAATGCACACTTATCTAAGTTTAGTTTTATTTTGATTATAAGACCATGTGTACTGCAAACGTTATGTTTGCGTTATGGGTTGAAAACGCGGGGGGTACAACCCCCCCCCCCCCCACGTTATGCGATGTTTTTTTGGTGCGTTGTATACAAAACGCGCAAATGGCACACAAATCAAAAAAATATTACCGTTATATATATAACCTTTGAGAATAAAAAAAAATTATTTCTTTATATATTAAACCAACTAATTCCCAATCAAAACTCATCAAAATTTATAAAACTTCTCTTTTAACTCTACAACTCTATAATTCCTTTACACAAAATTCACTATATATGGATCCTCCATCTATATATAAACAGTTTTTCGGGCCCGACCAACAAGCCGGTTACGAGTGCGATTATGCTCGCGACACAGTATATGAGTTCCGTTACGGGTGCGATTATCTCCACCCCCCGTTTCAACAACGACGAATAGTTTTTTTTTATTTTCTTGTAATATTTATTTAATAAAATATTATTGTTATTTGATTATTCTTATTAAAAATTAAAAAAAAAACAAAAACTGTTAAAGTGAATGGGCGCCACGTGACGCATAACCCCTGGATGTGGAGAGTTATGACTACAACCTGTTTTTGTACAAAACCATAACTCTGACTGGGCGCCACGTGGCGCATAACCCCTGGATGTGAAACTTTATGACTACACATGGTCTAACCACTTAGGAAGCTCACTAGTTCTTAGGGGCGAAGTCCCTAAGCTATTGGGGTGGGGGGGGGGGGGGGGTTTCCAAATGAGGCACCATGCCATAGGTTAGTCCCGACTTTAAATAATTCTCTATTGAAAATTCTTAAATTTTACATAAAAACCAAATCTTGAAATAAAATTTTACATAAATATGTATTCAAAGTGTGTGTGTGTGCAAGTATGTGGCTCGAAGCCTTGAACTACCTCAACATCATTTGTATTCTAGAGATGACATTGGTCATGTTCACATATTATGATTCGTTGATAGTGTTTGACCATCGAGAGTGGTAGGCATGAATCAGAACCTCCTCATTCGATTGCTGTACTAATCATGTACCTGACTGTTTTCTTTCATGTTCCGTGACTAGTCGTGTAGAACGCTTATAATAAGTTGAAAATGTTACGTAACAACTTTTTTCCAAAGACCTTAAATGTATATGGAATTATGGATCCCTATCTAAGATAGAAAACAACCGATACAATGATACATAACGACGGCCTCTCTCTCCATGGATTAACTTCTTGCTAGAAACTGATTACTATGCGAAGAAGATATGATCTTACAAGAAGTCAACAACCATAGACGAGTTAAAACCAACATGGTTTTTATTTGACGTTTGATGTACGAAGTAAATAGAGATACATGATATAATGAATTCGTGACTTGATGATGTTATGATCACTGTTATATGTTTTAAGACTTTTAAGTACATTATAAAGATGCATGTATAATTGAAAGGATACTTGGATGATTTTTGTCCAATAATTATATCTGGAAACTCAATTGACATCACTATTTATATCAACTGACTAGACATCTCATTTCTGTTCAGTCTGCTCTGCATCATGTGTACTGTACTCGAGTATCAAATGATCTGCGAGTGGAACCCTCATTTGACTTTGCAATCTCATTGATTTTGTTAAAACATTTTAATACCCTGTTTTATTTAATTTTATGCATTAACATATAAAAAAAAGCTTCATTATAGACTAAGAAAAACAGTATATCATAAACAAACTCATCTTATACATCATACTCATTAGTATTATTATTAATACTCAACTATATTAAAGACCTGTCTAATTCACTCTAAAAGGCGTTTACTCTTGCACCAAACGATAGCAACAAAATATAACACAATCGTGCCAGCAGTACCGCCCCCCACGGTCCATAAAAATTTACCGTTACCAACTTCCTTCTGTTCTTTTGTATCATCTTGAAACAACTCGATATGAATATTCATTCCAAACACTCCAGCAACCACCACAAACGCACTCACCACCAACGTTGCAGTCGTTAACATAACACCCATTTGAAGTAGATGATTCTGCTTGTCATCCAACATTATATTAATGTAATCTTCTGTGTCATCCACATACTCCCTCAACTGCACACAAACACGGGAACTAAGTCACGCTTTCTTCTAAATTTTGAAATAATATTTTGTAACATACCGTCGATAGTTTATTCAGAGTACCATCAATCTGAACAAAGTAAGCTTCCAAGAGCATTTCAAGTTCCTCAATGTCGAGGTGCTTGCTGTTTCCGCTCCTTGTTGTACTAGCGTGGGTCCCACGGCTTTCAGTTCGTTGAATGACGTGTTCATGTGTGTCATCAGTTTCTGTTTGGAAAATCTCTTCGTTCATTGTGTCTTCTTCGTTCACAAACGAAGAAGATGATGACGAGTTATCTAGTTGTTGCTCCAGCTTGTCGGTTAGATACATTTCCGCCATGTCACCGTCATCATCTAGCAATTGCTCTAATTCATCCCGAACCTAAATAAACATGAATCTATCATCATACAATTTATACATTTGTTGAAACCTGAAAATAAACCTGATCCATTTTTAAACTAATACGTAGCCAGACTCGTGTGCATGAAACAGAAAATATCGATCTGTAGCCGAAATAACAGACATAAACCGAACCCAACCCAAAAGCGACGGCTTGGTTTTATGTTTTTCAAAAACCAAACCCGGAAAAACCGACTTTTGCTATTGAATTTATGAATTACAAATAATGTAGGTCAAAACTTTTAGGCCCAAATGTGTAATAATCAAGTAATCATTAATTAAAAAGATATCGGCCCAAATTTCATTATTTTGGGTTTCCCGTTCAGCCCAAATGGCAAGCCGAAGAAAACACCCACTTTTGTTATTAAATTTATGGATTATAAATTATTTAGGCCAAAATTTTAGGCCCAATTGCGTAATAATCAATTAATTAACAAAAAAAAATTAGGCCTAGAGTTTCAGGCCCAAACTCATTATTTTGGGTCTCTCTTTTCGACACAAAAATTTCAAGTCCAGATGACATAACAAAAAAAATCGAAACCAAACGGTTTTCAAAAACCGAATTTTGGTTTTTGGTTGGTTTGAGCCCAACCCGACCCATGCACACCTCTAAGGCAGACATCCAAATAACAAATAACTAGCTGAATTATGGAGTTTATACTTTTAAACACAAACCTTTTGAACACATCCAGTAATAGCAACCAACCGGCTTTTGATATGGCGAACACGCTCCAAATTTAAAGTACTAATCTTTGAAGTCAACTTGTCCAGTGCTGGATGAGCTTCTTGCTCCAATGTCCTTGCCTAGTTTATAAAAAGATAACAAGAAGCAAACTTTCTAATAAAACAAAAATTAAACAATATATATATATATATATATATATATATGATTAATAAGTAACAACTCTCACCTCACTATCCAAAGAACTGCAAGCTGCCTCTAAACACGCCTCGAGTGCAATGAACTCAAATGGAAGAATCTTCGGGCCATCTCGTTTATCAAACGAATGTTTCCCATCAGCTTTAACCGCCTGACCACCGTCCGGGATATTATTGGTGTCTACTCGTGGCGGGCTAACTTCTCTTGACCGTGGCTCACCCAAATCATACAAATGGGTCCAGTCAGTATCACCGTCGATCATTTCCTTCTAAACAAATTACAAGAACATCAATGTCAGCAAGTAAGCAATCCACATAACTGAGTAAATATGAAACTAATTACAATATAATTAACTATATAACTTCAGCAATTGGGCCTAAAAAGCGATCATCAGTCAAAGCCGGTCCAAATCGTCACAAATCGTTCAAATTACAGTCAAATTTCGTCAAATTCATCGAAGAATTTGAAACTTTTAATTATTAAAGCAATCGAATTAATAATTCTGGAAAATTATATATAAAATTTGGAAAAAATGAACCACAAATCGCAAATGCAGAACATCAATACGAAACAAATTACATAATAGTTAGTGTCGTAAAAGTTGGCATTAGGCGCCGATTAATCGATTAACCGATGTGATTTCAGCAATTGGACCTAAAAAGTGGCCACCAGTAAAAGCCCGTCCAAATCGTTTAAAATCGGTCAAATTTCGTCAAAATCTATCAAATTCGTTAAAGAATTTGAAAAACGATACTTATAAATTCAACCCAAATAATAAATTTGGAAAATTATATACAAAATTCTGAAACTTTTTATATAAATGTATATAATTATTAAAAATTAAACCACAAATTGTACATGCAGAACAATAGAACAACAAATTAATCAGCTTGCATTCAAATTAGTGCATTATACAACAAACTAATAAAAACCCACCAAACATGATGCAATAACAATCCCTAATTCGTTAAAAAAATGTATAATAACCTGAGAAGTAGCGTGATGATGACGCAATATCCTTCGTTGAAGCTCATCAACAAACGGAGCAACAGAGGGGTCTTTGGAATTAAGCAACAACACCTCTTGTGCAGTAATAATGGCCTTAACGTGTTCAAGATTAATAACAATGGCTCGTTCTCTGCCGAGAACAGTTGAGGGGTACGATAGAATCGGGTCAAGGATCCGGAGATCGCGTGCGGGTAAGCCGGTGCGGCGCATGGTGGCGTGTTTACCGGCCTGGATGATTTGAGCCTGGCCGGTGGAGTCTAAGAGGAGCCATCGTCTGACTCCGGTTTGCTTTTTACGGAGAGGTGGTTGTGGTGGTGTGACGAGGTTGGTTTGTACGGAGTTGAACTGTCTTGTTGTTGGTCTGGTGTGGCGGTGATTGCGATGGCGACTGGCGGTGGAGTGAGCCTCATGACTTGAATAATGAATACTAAAAAAAGTCAACAAAAAGTATGTTTTTTAGTCATTTGTGTGTTGACATTTTGATAGGTTATGTGTTTTAATATTAAGTTAATAATAAATTAATGCTTAACTAAAAAATATTTAAAACTTAGAAGACTAATTTTTTTATTTAATAAATTTATAGCATGATTAGTATATTTTTTATGCACTTCAAACTCTCATATTTATATAACATAATGCACTTCAAACTCTCATATAACGCCAATTACTTGTTTTAATTACTTCTTTTTAATCAAAGTTATCAAGGGTGTTCAGGGCCAAAGAGAGATCTATTTTGGATTGATTGATTATCGATCGTTTGCTTCGATTATTTTTTAATGCGCCTTTATAAAATACATTATCTTTCACTTTTTGATTTGATTTGACAATTATAATACTGTCTACTAGTTCGATACTTGGTTTATCGATACTATATCATTCAAATTAATGATATTTACAATTACCTGTTGAGTGTAGTTTGGTTGACGTACATATTAAACATTTTTATATATTTAAAAGACAGAATTACAAATTTTATACTTTCTACACGTTATGTCCTTTACGCTAACTGGGTTAGAAAAACTCAGTTAAATACCCTCACATGAGACGCATGTGAGGGCATATTGGTCTTTTCGTCTACAGCCGTAAAAAGTTTATATAACACTAATCTCTTTCTTCTAGAACTCATCCACCACCATCAACACCCACCTTCACACCACCGCAACAACCATCGCCGCCCACCAACCTCCTCTCCAAAACCCAATTCCATCTTCCAGACCAAACCAAAAACCCCAAAAATTCCACCACCAGTTTCCGAATTATGGTTTCCAAACCCTAAAACCGAGGTAAAATCGATAAAGTGCAAATCGAAACTAGCAAATCTAATTCCAGTATTCAAACGATTGCCTAAACTTGCAGATCTAATCCCGTTTCAGAATCCTCAAAACTTGCAGATCTTGATTTGATTCAGGAAAGTATAAATCGAAGTGGGCTTCTGTAATAACATCTGACACATAAGCAAGATTCACGTTCTTAAAGACCTAAAGTTGCGATCTTTGCTTAAATTAGAGAGTCGGTGTTGGAGAAAAGTGACAACTATGGAGTTTTCAAGAACCGGATTTTTGAATCGATTGTTGAAGCATACACAGGTCGGTTTGGAACATGTGGGTCTTCGATTATCCGGACCAGAGAGGCTTGCCATTGCTAAGGTTAGGATTTTAGTTTTTAGTGGTTTGAATATGGAGAAGGGATTGGTCCGTTCCTGGTTCTAAACGTATTCCAAGGCAAAAACTGGATGGCATTTCGACTGAGTTTTGATGACGGTGGTGGGTGGTTTCAGAGATTGAATGGTGGTGGATGAGTTCTAGAAGAGAGAGTTTACATTTTACATAGGCATTTGAAGGGTGGTGTGAATGTGGGTGTTGATGGTGGGTCTGTAGGTGTAGACAAAAAGACAAAAATGCCCTCATATGCGTCTCACGTGAGGGTATTTTAACTGAATTTTTCTAACCCAGTTAGCGTAAAGGACATAACGTGTAGGATAAAAATGTTTAAAGGACACCGCCTGCAAAGAAAATAAAAAAAGGCACGAACAGTAATTGGCTTTTTTTAAAGGACAAAATTTATAGTTCTGTCTATTTAAAACTATAATTTGTGTAAAAACATTTACTAAAATTACAGACACATTTAACATCAATACACACAGTCAGACAAATAAACAAGATCAAGCCTTTGGATTATCCCATAAAAACTAACCGAATGTATACTTTTGTTGAATCATTGCTGAAAATATCAGATAATGGAGAATCTTATGTTACCAAACCATAAGGCTATGTGTAACGGAGGGGCTACAAATTAAGGCAAATTACGACACGTGACGCCCAGTCAGCAAGGGGAGGGAATTTGTTTTTGGAGTGTAATGGTGTTGTAGCTAATATATATATATATATATATATACATACACCACACACAAACATATATAATAATATAAATATATATATACATACACCACACACAAACATATATAATAATCAACTTTAATGTATTTTTATATAATATACTATAAAACGATTACAATAAAGTGGCAGACAAACGGGCAACAAGTTGCGCCGCAACCCCCTTTTGAACATATTATATTTATATATAATATAAATATATATACATACATAAAATACACACACAACACATATGCATACATATACATCTCCAGGCGATAAGAACAATCCGCCCCCGCCTAAATCGCCCCAAAAATCGCCCACGGGGGCGGTGTTGTAACCCTTGTCGCCCCTCTCTCGCCCCAATCCGTCGCCCACTATATATGGCCTAATTAAATACTACTAACAAGAAAGTCCTCTTCTGACTTCTTCAATATCATCTCATTGTAGACTTCATTAATTATTTAATAGTATCATTGGCAATCCACATCTTAAGGCAAGCATGCTTAGGCTTTCTTTCCGTTTATATGACCTCCTCCCTTCATAAAAACAAAAGGATGTATAAACCATCATAAAATCATAACAATATCTTATTATTAAGGTATATTTTCATTTATTGACACCTGCCAACAAATACCAACGAAGACCAATATCGAAGTTGACGTCAAAAATAGTATCAACTATCAACAACACCCAAAAAGAAGTTTAAAGGTGGAATCTTACCTTTACAGAATTACAGTAGCAAATGTAAGGTTGTAGTAGCCTTTCAAGTATTCTTGGTGTATCTTCAAGATAACATATACATTAGCTTCACAGTTTCAAAATATTAGTTACAAGTTTAACTATTAATATTGCCATGACAACACAACTACCCTGCTACTTGTTCGTTGACCGACCATTGTCTCCATTCATCTACGACCAACATGTTTAGTGATTTAATCCAGTTCAAAGCACTAAAATATGGAACAGCCATGTCATGATCTCCACTGTTCAGTTACAAAGAATAAACGTTGATGTGTGGGTGAAAACATGTGTTTATAATGTGTAATCTCGTCTATTTTACTTGTTTATATGTATCGAACACGAGTACTTTGAGTGTTTTTATGTTTACATGTGCGTGGAGCTTAGCGGAGTTAATTTGGAGTGTTTAAGGATGAAGAAATCAAGTTTACAAAAAGAGGAGTAATCGAGAGCTTAACTGGACGATCAAAAGTCGAAGAAAACGAAAAATGGACATTTGGCACAGTAGCAACTTTAGGCTACAAGTGCCAGACCGTAGGCTACGGTCTGGGTATTAAAAATGGTGCCGTAAGCTAGGTAGAACCTGGAGGTCGTAGCCTACGGCCCAGCCGCAAGCTACGGTGACAAGGCTTTAGGCTACGGCCTGGTCTAACGGGAATTGTGTTTTGGGCTTGTTTGCTTCCATATTTAAAGACAAAAAACCCTAAGGTCGATTACTCTTCATTCTCTATCACATAGGGGCGATTTTGGGGCTATCTTTCACCATCATATCATCTCCTAATCATCATAATCATATATGCAATCATCCTTCCACACAATAATCAAGAGATTCAAGATCAAGATGCAAGGTTAAAAACCTTATAACTATCTCCGGGCGTAGGGTTGAGTTGTACTTTGGATTTTTGGTAGTCTAAACCTAAACTTTGGATTTGGATTTGGTTAATCATTTGGTTGATAAAATCTTTATAATTGTTTGTGTGCTTCAATAGTTTTCCCGTATTTGAATGATTAATCTTTTATCAGTTAATTGATCTAAGGTCATCAACAATTAAGATTGAGTTCTTATCGTCATTGTCCCGTTCATCATTAACTATATTATTGATTTTGTGCATCAAAACCTAAAACTGATAATCAATATATCCTTATTAAGCCGTGTCAATCGTTTGGATTAATATATGACATTTAGCATAACTAAATATTTAGTCTTTTGGTTTACTTATCTAAACAAAGATATTTTCAAATAGGTTTTATTAATTGTCCAATTTGCTTCACAACCTGAAACCTGGAGATTGGTTATTTTTCTATTATTGTTTTACAAATTACTTTTAAACCGCTTGACATCGTTTGTCCACCATGTTAAAATTAAGTAAAAAGCATTAATCCGAACGAGCACTTTCCACTGATTCTTTGCGGATTCGACATCTTACTTGCCCTTGCTAGTAAAGGTAATTTTACAAATATGTTTGATTGACCTTTCGGCATCGATCAGACACCACATTTGCTTCATTTGCCATTTGGGCATCTCGAGAATCGAGACTTTAGCGTTTGTGACGCTTTGCATTTTAAAGATTTTTTATAGATCTAGTAGGCGGTGTAATCAAACCAATACACCTAGAGGTGCACAAATCGGGTTTTTCAAATATCCAGGTTCGGGTATGGAATCGGGTTCGGGTATGACTGGGTATTGGAAAATCGGGTATTGGTAATAACCGGGTCGGGTTCGGGTCCGGGTATTGTCTCTAAAAAACCATACCCTATGCATCGGGTTCGGGTCGGGTATATAACCATGTATTCTAAAACAAGGTATTTAATACTTTATTTTCGGGTATTGAAAAAACCCTATTTGTGGGATTTTTCGGGCTTTTTACAGGGTATTTTCGGGTAGATTGGATTTTTTAAAATGATGCACTCTTAAGGGGTATTTTTTAGGTATTTTAAGATATTTTTCAGGTATATATCGGGTATTTGAAGTACCTGGTTCGGGTTTTCGGGTATTACCAGGTACAAATCGGGTCCGGTTCGGGTTCGGGTTTTAGTACAAAAATGCATACCCTATTCGTACCCTACGGGTAGGGTCGGGTACGGGTTCGGGTATTAAAAAAACTGGTTCTGGGGTTTTATTTCGGATCCGGTTACGGGTTCAGGTTTTTAGTGCACCTCTAAAATACACCTGATACCTATTTACACTAACTTATGGGGTCAAAATGGGCAAATAGTGAATTGTGGTTTCTAAGACCTAGAAAACGGCTATATAGCCATTAGAAAACGGTCATAAACAGTATAAAAATAACCGACGGTAATAACGGATAACCAGTAACTAACCTATTGAAATTATCCGGTTCGGATTTGCAAATCTATTTCAAACACACAGCTCGCGAACCGGACGTGCGGTCGTTCGTTCGGCAAGAAGTTCGTTTATGTTTGTCCGTTTAATAAATGAACCGGATATGGACAAAAAAATTTCATTCGGTAAGCTTAACGGACGAACACGGACAAGGGCCAAGTTCGTTTGATAGTGTTCGTGAACGTCCGGTAACGTTCGTCCGATTACGTCCGGTAAAGTCCGTCCAGTATTGTAAATGTTTAGATCTATACAGTATTGTAATTTAATTGTGAAATTTATAGTGTTATTAATCACACTATTGTATTACTACATTATGTCTGATGTCTTTTATAGTGATCCAATTTATGTTAATATATTAAGTGTTAAATATATTTGGATGTTATATGGTGTAATCCAAAATTTTAGGTGAAGTTATTTAGATTTCTGTTTGGTATTAATATGTAACCGTTTATATTTGTTCATTATTGTCCGTTTGTCCATTATTTTCCGTTAACGTCTGTTTACAATATTAACGGACGGGCATGGACGGACACAGACAAACTCAATTTCTTAATGGACGGGCATGGACATGAATTTTCGTTCGGTAGAGTGTTCTTGAACCGTCCGTTCGTCCGTCAAAAGATTAATGGACGGACACGAACATGCTCTTGTCTGGTCCGGTTCGGTCCGTGTACACCCCTACACACAAGCTAAGCCGAACTTAGTTGGGCTCTAGAATGGTCTAAAATAAATAGCAAGCCCATGGCTTGATAACCCACCCGTGCCCATGGTTTTAACCATGGGCGAATCTTCATTGGGCCAGGGATGGCCCCCCCCCTATTTTTTTACGCATTAGTGTAAATTTACCCGTTTTCCGCCGAAAAATTTTATACGTAGTGTAAGTTTAGCCTTTTTTGCCCGAAAATTTGAGCCCCCCCCCCCCCTCGTTTGTGAAAATTTATATACATTTTGAGCTCGGCCCTCCGGTGCCTCAGTCCAAGCTTCGCCACTGGTTTTAACGCAATGTGATCCCATTTTCACACTTTAGTTTTTGCATCCCATTTTCATTGTTCATGTTGCAGTTTTATTTCTCTTGTTATTTAAGTCATGTTGAAATTCAATAGTGACAAGTAGATCGAAAAAAAATGTTGAACAACAATATTGAAGAGACGTGGATCGACTCACTGGTAGACGATCTACTTTCCTCGGGTGTGATTATGCTTCTTCACCGATGGATCTCTGGGATCTGGGCTCTTCCACCTACAAAATGAACAGCACCGTCAACTTACCCCTCAGAAAGGGACAGAGGGGTCCTCTTTGGGGTAACCCTCCGGTGTGAGAATAAGTGTTTGTAGGAGAAGATAATAATATCAGAGTAAGGAAATCTGGAGAGTATTGCTTAATAGCTGAATACTCTGTAATTGGATGTGATTGGATGTGATTGTGTGTGTTACTGACTGTAACTGTCTGTGATTGAATGTGATTGAATGTGATTGAATGTCCTTCCTTGTGGAGTTGATGTGGTATTTATAATGCTAGGGTTTCCACTGATTGGGCTCAGCCTTGTTGGCCTCCTCCAATTGCTTTGCGCCACGTGTCCTTTGGGACACCTGGTGCTTTCTCATTGGTTATAACCACGTGGTAGCACATGGGTTTTGCTGAGTTGTCCACCTTTCATTGGCAGCTGTCAACATCAGCATATTCTTATTCCTTAAAAAGATACCTTCTGGAAGGTTGTCTGACGTGCACAATCAAGGTTGCCCTAATCCTGATTTGGATAAGGACGAGGTTGATCATGTGCATGTGTGATATGCGCCTATCCTGAGGATGCGCGAAGTCTTCTCTTTATTCTCATGCGCAGATGTTTCATGCGCACATGTGATATGCGCCGCGCGCGGATGCGCCACGCGCATATGTGATATGCGTGAGCATATGTGATGCGTGAGCATCTGTGGTGCCTGAGCATATGTGATGCCTGAGCATATGTGATGCATGAGCATCTGTGGTGCCTGAGCATATGTGATGCCTGAGCATGTGATGCATGAGCATATGTGATATGCGTGAGCATATGTGATATGCGCCATGCGCATAGGTTTTGGCTTTGCGCCTTCATAATGTCTTGATTTCAAGCCTCTTATCTATATCTTTGTGGGTTGACCCGCCTCGCTCGGTGTTGAGGTGGGTACATACCTCTTCAAGCCCCTCCCAGTCTAATGTGTGTCTTGTCTCGCGCTAGCGAGGTAAGATAGATGTTAGACTAAATAGTTTGCTCTTTTAGTAGGGGTTTTGTCTTTTTCTTCTTATTATTCATCGTTGCGCGAAATTCTATCCTTTTAGTTGAAAACGAATCGTCCCTGTACTTGGTTGGTTGTTGCTGACATGCGTCAGTGATGGAGACGTGTCAGACCTTTCGTGTACTCGAGGTGCTACAGTTGCCTTTCGTGTCC
Source organism: Bidens hawaiensis (assembly GCF_021521415.1). Classification (NCBI taxonomy): domain Eukaryota; kingdom Viridiplantae; phylum Streptophyta; class Magnoliopsida; order Asterales; family Asteraceae; genus Bidens; species Bidens hawaiensis. The sequence continues at coordinate 30,687 of NW_027499535.1, read as the reverse complement.
CCTTACATAGTGTCAGGGACACGTGTCGCGCTCGTGTTGGTCCGTTCCTGCGAGTGGTGGCGCGTGAACTCTGGCAGCAGCTGTACAGTTTCTTTTCGTGTCCCCTCACACAGTGTCAAGGACACGTGTGGCGCTCGCGTTGGCTTACACCTGCGAGTGGGGGCGCGTGAAGTCCGATCGGCACCAATTTTTCTCTCTCCTGGGCCTATAAAAGCCAGCCCTTAGAGTTTTTATTCTTCATCTTCTTGTTTATTCAGAGCTTTTCTTTCTTTCATTCTATTCCGATTAGCTGTCTTCTGCTTCCAGGTCTCTGTTCTTCAGATCATCCTTTGTTCGTTGTCACAGTTGTATGTCTGATAGCTCAGACAACACAATCTCCCCCATCCATTGCCGTAGAAAATCGTTAGTAATGTCTACATTGAAAAAGACCGGCAAGGGGAAGAAGGCTGCTGAGGCCTCATCGGAGGAGGTAGGGAGGACCAAGGCCGTGAAGAGGTGGAATGAAATCCCCTGCAAACTGAGGCAGGCTGACCTTGACAGCCTTATCGCCTCTCAGGGTTTTCTCCCTGTGTTTGGCTGCATGTTGCCTGGGGCCGGGCAAACGGCGGCGGACCCGCCTACCGGCTATATATCCCTTTACTGCCATTTTTTCACCCACTGCAACCTTCGTCTCCCGATGACAAGGTTTTTGGGTGCGGTGCTTAGGTTCTATGGGATTCATATATCCCAAGTCCATCCGTTTGGACTCGTGCGCATGACTCACTTTGAGTTCATGTGCAAATCTCAGCGCGAGGAGCCCACCCCTCGTCGCTTTCAATTTTTTTATAAGCCCAAGATCCAAGATTCTTGGTTCTCATTTATTCCTCGCAGTCAGAAGGTCAAGTGCTCCACTGTTTCATTCAAGAGCCTTCATGACTGGTCTGAGAGGTTTTTTTATATCAGGGCTGGCGTGATCCCCATCCGCATGACTATGCGCGCGATCTCTTCTGCGCCTGCGGATGTGGGTGTCTTCAAGAACCCAACTGGCGCCTGGGTTAAAAAGTTGACCGCCGAACCATCCCCCGCCAAGAAAATTTGTGAGGAGGCGCTGGTGGGGGTCGGTATGAGCAGGAGGTGGGCTGACAGCGCGACTGAGCCCGTTATCCAAGTTGACGGCTTGTGTAAGTTAATCTCATTGCCTTACTTCTGCGCGAATATGATTCTTTTTGCTGATATCATTTGACTTGTTTTGTGCAGTCGTCAAGGAGTATGTCCACGCCGCCTATGATGAGCATATGGAGGGTGGCTCCGTCGCGCTGGGCGCTGGGGAGGTTGGCTTCCCCGATCGCTTTGATGACATGTTCATCCCTGTTGATCTGGGATTTGTCTTTGACAGCGATGCGCCTGGTAAGCCTTTGTACTTATGCATTTTCCTTTATAATACCAAATTTGGCTAACATTTCTGTTGCACGTATTGTAGATGCGCTTGAAAACTACGAGCTGGAGCTCGCGGAAGAGGAGGAGGAGGAGGAGGAGGCGCCCCAACTGAAGCGTAAAGCTAAGGGGAAAACTGGCGTAGGGGCCAGTAAGAAACAGAAGAAAGATGTTGCCCCTGTTGCTCAGGATCCTCCTACTCAGGCGGTGGGATTTAAGAAAACCCAGGATTTTCCCCCCAAGTTTTCCTTGTCCTCCCTGCCTCAAAAAGTGGGCAGACCTCCTGTCCACACGAGGTATGGTGCTACTACCTCCTCCCTTCGCGCGGTGGAAAAGGGAAGCGGCGTTGCGCCTTCGACAGGTATACTTTGCTTATCCTTTGCTTATCTTTTATGGTTCTATGAGCGCGATTCTGATAGAATTACTAATGAATCTTTTCTCACTCAAATGTTTGTAGAGCCGGCAACAGCGCAACAAGATGCCGAGGCTGCGCCGGAGGTCGCTTCGAAGTCCCCTGTTTTACCCTCAAAGAAGGGTAGAATGGACTTCATGGCGATGTTTGCTTCACGAACGGAGTTGCGCCAAGGTACGTATTGCGCTCTTATTTTCTGACTTTCTTTTAGATCAAGTCATGAACCATTTCTTTTTGTTGATTTTTTCATAGAAGCCGTAGCTGGCGTACAAGCTGCTGGCGGCACTCCTGGCGCCGGTGCCAGCGCCGTTGGCTCTGCTCCTGCTCCTGCAAGCGATGAATCTCCCCTCATCGGGATTACTAAGGAGCAGGAGGCCGTTTTACGCGCCGATCTGGCGGCGTCGAGACCTCCCTCACCTCCTCCTGCGTACAGCCCTCCTCGCGAGACTGATTTTGATTCTAGGTCGCAGGAGAAGAGGCCTATTTCAGAGGAGGATGAGGAGGTTCATGCTGAAGACTCCGACGGCGGCCGCGCCAGCCCTGCAGCGCCACGAGGTTTCGCGTCGCCGTCTTCTCGTGGGCCTGCCGCTGACTTTTCTGCTTCGTCCCCGCAGGTATAATTTTGTTTTTGCTCCGCTGCGCGAACTTTCATATTAGTTTTTGATGACTTAGATCATTACTTTGTGTTTGCAGGAAGCCGATCACATCTACCGCCCGAGATGGAACATTACTGAGGACAGCTCATTTCAGTCCATGGGTGTGTGTGAGGACTTCTGGGCTCATTCTGTGCCTCCAGCTGAAAGGAGGTTTCAGGAGGCCCGCGCTCGCGATGTCTTGCTTAAAGATCATCTGTTTGCTGGGTCGGCTTTCTTTGCTGCATCTCAAGAGCTTCGCTATGATTACGTAAATTTCTTTGCTGCATCCCAAGAGCTTCGCTATGATTACGTAAAGGTACGTGATGCTCTTGCGGAGGCCAAGCAAGAGGCTAAAGTGTCTGCTTGGCATCTTTCTGATGCTCGAGAGAGAGCTGAAAAGCTCCAAGCAGAGCTCAGTGAGAACAGGGCAAGTGCCAACACCGCCTTTGTGAAGCGTGGGCATGAGCTCCAGGCTGCGCGGGAGAAGCTTCAGGCGGCCGAGGCGGACGCTGCCAAGTACGCGCGTAGAGTGCGTGACTTGGAGCTGGACGCGGAGGCGCGTGACCAAGCTCTTGTCCAGTCTATAACTGACAAATCATCGCTGGAGAGTGAGGTTGCGCGCCTGAAGAAGGAGCTGGCGGCCGCGCAGGCCGAAAAAGATGAAGCCCTGGCGAGTGCAGCGTCTAGCCAGGAAGCACTTGACCTTGCGCGAGCGGAAAAAGAAGAAGCCTTGGCGGCAGCAGTGTCTGACAAAGAGGAGCTGAAACAAACTAAGGAAACTGTTGAGTTGTTAAACTCTCAGATTCCTTCTCTTGAGACGTCTGTTGCTTCCCTCGCGCAGGATCGCCAATGGCTAGTCTCACAGGGCATGACTCGTTGCGCTTACGCGATGAAATACTCAGACGAGTTTCAGGCCCTTGTGATGGATTGCAACGCTGCCGCCCGCCTAGTGGGTCGAGCTGAAGGGTTCAAGGATGGCTATGAATATGGGATGCTGAAGAAGAACCCATCCGACTACCCTTATCAGAGCGACGTTGCCTGCGCGGACATGGCCGCGATGGGGGAGAAGTATTTGAATACTCCTATTCCTATCCTTGGGCAGGTATTTTATCCTTAATGATATTACCCTGACTCATTTTCCAAGTCTTTTTTGTACTTATATTTTTCCATATGATTTGCAGATATCTGCGCTTGCTGACCAGCCCGACCTCGGCGCGCTAAAGAAATTACTTGACGAGTGCGAAGGGGCTGGTGGCGGCGATGATGGCGCGGGGAATGCTGCTCCTGCTAGCGGCTCTGGCGTGGCCAAAGGATCCGCTCCTGACACTGTTGTGCTAGAAGACTCCATTCAGGATGAACAACTTGACTATGGTCAGTTTGGAGATGACGAGGAGCAGGCTGCGCCAGATGCTGAGGGCGGTGATGAGGATTATGAAGAGGCTGACGTCGACGTGGAGACTTGAGAAGCCCTTCATGTTTTTTATTTTTATTTGTAGTTTGTATCTCATCATCTTGTAAACTTGTAAATTTCAATGCTTTGGAATGAAATTTTGTTTTTTCCTTCTTCGCATCTTGCGCATTCCCATTCATCTCTTTATATTGCATGTTGAATATAAGATATGCTTGCACGTTGAAATAAGAACAAGGTTGTAAGGAAATTATTATACTTAATCCTTGTCATATTGTAAGTGATTTTGCCATATCTTGATTATGTTGACACGTGCCTAGGCTTTTTCATTATTCCTCTTTTGCGCGACGCTATCGCGCATTTATTATATGGAATTATGAGTTTTTAGCCTTTACGTATCAATATGTGTTGCTCATATATCCATTACAATTGCATGCGCGACCTCGACCTGAGACCTTAACAACTATGTTTTGGCATTTGTTTTGCCTTAGTTGTGTTTAGGTATTTTTATGGTTAGGCTGCGCAGTATGTAGGATGGATGTTGTGAGTGATTTGAGCTAAGGCTCACATTGTTGGGCTAAGGCCCTGACGTTTTAGAGTTAAGACTCGTTAACGCGTTTGAGCTTGAAGCTCGCGCATGTATGTTTTACTTCGTTTTATTTCGTTTTGATGTCAATACAATGTTGTCATATTGCTCAAAATTAATAAAGGGAAGTGTGAAACATGTATGCAAAAGGTAATAGAATTGGCTAAGGCCCTGACGTTTTAGAGTTAAGACTCGTTAACGCGTTTGAGCTTGAAGCTCGCGCATGTATGTTTTACTTCGTTTTTATTTCGTTTTGATGTCAATACAATGTTGTCATATTGCTCAAAACTAATAAAAGGAAGTGTGAAACATGTATGCAAAAGGTAATAGAATCCACATTAAGAGAAGATAGCGCGTATCATTATTCATAATGGCTTAAAAAGCCTTGATTACAAACTTGACATTTTTACATGAAACATTTTCTAAGCTGTGCCGCGTTCCATGCGCGCGGGATCTTCTTTCCATTCAAATCTTTTAAAGCGTATGCGCCTTTTCCCAATTCTTCCGAGACTTGATAAGGTCCCTCCCAATTGGGGGACATTTTTCCCGGGGGTATCGCGCGGCTAGCTTCATTGTTTCGAAGGACAAAATCATTTTTCTTAAAGTGGCATTCTTTCACACGCTGGTTGTAATATTTTTCCAGTTTTTTCTTGTATTTGGCTTCACTGATGATAGCCGCCTCTCTGCGCCCTTCAAGTAAGTTGAGATCCAACCTTCTTTCTCGCTCGTTATCAATCTTGCTCATCATGAGCACTCTATGGGATGGGCATCCAATTTCTGCTGGAATCATTGCCTCCGTTCCATAGGTTAGGCTGAACGGGGATTCGCCATTGCTAGTTTTGCTTAATGTCCTGTGCGCCCACAAGACATTAGGTAGCTCGTCAACCCAAGAATGGGATTCTCCCTCTAACCTTTTCTTCAGCCCATTCAGCAAGCTTTGGTTCGCGCGTTCCACTTGGCCATTCCCCTGAGGGTGGTATACTGAAGTGAAAATTTGGTTGATGCGCAATTCCTTGAGCCAGCTTGATATCTTCTTGTCAGTGAATTGTTTGCCATTATCGCTCACAATTTCCATGGGCAAGCCAAAACGGCATATGATGTGGCTCCAGATAAACTGCTTCATCGCTTCGGATGTGATTTTTGCTAGTGGCTTGGCTTTAACCCATTTTGTAAAATAGTCTACTGCCACTACCAAAAATTTTACTCGCCCTGGCGCTTGCGGTAGGGGACCCACAATATCGATTGCCCATTTGTGGAAAGGCCATGCGGAGGTTACCGGAATCAAGTTGTTCTTTGGCCGCATGGTGTTTGGCGCATAGCTCTGACATGCTTTGCATTTTTGGATCTCTTTTAAAGCGTCCAAGTACATGCCTGGCCAATAGTAACCTGCGCTCATTGCCTTGGCAACCACCATGCGCAGGCCAGCATGTATTCCACAGATTCCTTCGTGTATCTCTCTGATCACATAGCTTGCTTCCTCAGCATCTAGGCATTTCATGAGCGGTCCAAGATAAGAGCGTCGATATAATGTACCATCAAGCAGTTCATAGTTTTGCGACTTGTGTCTTATCTTCCTCGCCTGTGCGCGATCGTCTAGTACTCTTCCCTTCTTCAAGAATTCCATTATTGGAGTTATCCATGATGAAGGGGTTGTATGAGTTACAAGGACAGACTTCGCTCCCACCGACGGGTTGCTCATTACTTCTACTCTGACATCTTTGCCAAAGTGATCGAAGCTGGTTGATGCCATCTTGCTCAGCGCGTCAGCAGATTTGTTTTCACTGCGCGGAATATGAATGATTCTGAAGCAGTCAAATTGCTCGATGAGCTTTTTCGCCTGCTCTAGATACAGAGGCATGGTGTTCTCCTTGGCATCATAAAGGCCATTGACCTGTGCTGCTACCAAGTATGAATCAACATGGGCCTCCAGCGTTTTAACTCCGAATTTGTGCGCGATGCGCAGGCCAGCCAGCAGGGCTTCATATTCAGCTTCATTGTTGGTGCTTTTGAAGTCCAACCTGATGGCGTAAGTATATTCATGATTCTCTGGATCCACCAGTTTTAGGCCTGCGCCGGACCCTTCGTTGTTTGAAGCTCCGTCAGTGAACAATCTCCAACCATTTTCTTCATCATTGGCTCGCGGAGGGTCTGCCTCGCGCTGAGCCTCTTCAATTTTTCCTTCGGGGACTTCGGCAATGAAATCAGCCAAGACTTGTCCCTTGATTGCTGGACGGGGCTTATAGGCGATCGTGTGCTCTCCTAATTCCAGCGCCCATTTTGTTAACCTTCCTGAGAGCGCGGGGCGCCGCAAGACTTGCTGGATGTTGTAACCAGTCAGAACTTCAATGGGATGACCATTGAAATATCTATGAAGCTTGCGCGACGCGTGTGTTAGTGATAAAACTAACTTTTCCATGATGGAGTAGCGCGTCTCCGGATCTGTCAGCACCCGACTCACATAGTATATTGGCGTTTGGATTCCCTTGCGATCCACCAATAATACTGCGCCGATGGCGCGCTCTCCTGCTGATAGGTATAATGTCAAAGTTTCACCAGGAAGTGGAGCTGTGAGCGCGGGCAGATTTATCAAACATTCTTTTATCTCCCTGAAAGCTTGCTCGGCCTCAGGAGTCCATTTGAATTGGCTTTTCTTTAAGCAATTCCTCAATGTGTTGACAAATGGGGTAGATTTGCTTGCATGGTTCGCTAGGAACCTGTTGATTGAAACCAATCTACCATTCAGCTTCTGGACCTCTTTCATGGTGGATGGCGAGGGCATGTCAAGGATGGCCTCCACCTTCTCAGGGTTCACCTTGAAACCATCCTTGGTGACCATTACACCTAGAAATTTTCCCTCTAGTACGCCGAAAGTGCATTTGCTCGGATTGAGCTTCATGTTAACTTCCTTTAGGCGCCCAAGGGTTTCTTCGATGTCTTTGAGCATTTGCTTTTCCTCCCTACTTTTGATCACCAAATCATCCACATAGACTTCTAGGTTTCTTCCAATTTGCTCGCTGAAAACGGCATCCATAAGTCTTTGTTAGGTGGCGCCCGCATTCTTCAAACCAAAGGGCATCTTTGTGTAGCAAAAAACACCCTTGTCGGTTCTAAATGCGGTCTTGTCCTCGTCCTGTGGTGCCATTTGAATCTGGTGATAGCCCTTGTAGGCATCCAGAAAACATTTTAGCTTGAATGGCGCCACGGAGTCCACCTTTGCATCGATGTTTGGGAGGGGGGTAACAATCTTTTGGGCATGCTTTGTTGAGGTCCTTGAAGTCAATGCACATCCTCCATGACCCGTTACTTTTCTTTACCATCACAGGATTGGCTACCCATGTCTGGTATCGTATCGGGCGGATGATGTTTGCGCGCAATAGATCCTCAACCTGTTCATTCATGGCCCTCGCCTTTTCATCCCCCATGACTCTCTTCTTTTGAGCAATTGGCTCTACAGACTTGAAGGTGTTGAGAGAATGCTGCGCCAGGTCTCGCGGAACCCCAGTCATATCAGAGTGCTGCCACGCGAAGACCGACATATATGCTGTGAGCAATCTTTTTATTCTCACCCTCGTGTCGTCTGATATCGTTGCGCCAATTGTGATCTTCTGCTCCGGGAATTTTGGGTTGAGAATCCATTCCTCTGGCGCGTTGTCTGCCATTGGAAGTTTCATTCTCCCCTCCCGCGGAGTACTTGTCACTGCACACAAATGATCCCGGTATACAAAAGTTACACCTGTTGGTGTTGGGAACCCCAACGCGCCGTGCGCTGGCGACGGTATGGCGTTAAATTGGGCAATCGTTCCTCTACCCAAGATCATATTGTGGCAAGAAGTGGTGGGCAAGACCAAGAAGTTGACAACTTCGGCTCGCTTGTGTTTCTCATCCCCCATGGTTAATTCAAATTGTATTTGACCTAGGGGATGAATGATTTCATTCGAAACACCAGAGATTGGTGCATTCACAATTTCAAGCCTTGCTTGATCTGCCGGATCCAGTTTCCTGAAACATTGCTCATACATGATGTCTGATTCGCTGCCAGTGTCCACCAGGACTTTTGACACTTCATAATGAGCAATGTGTGTAGTGATGACAAGAGGACTGCTGATGGAAGGGCCTCCCCTGATTCTTGGGAAGATGACTTGTTGCTCGCGCCAATCTCCTTGGATTTGCACGCTTCTCTTTTTTGATATTTGCCCTTGCCTTCCTCCCTCGGCTACACAGATTCTTTTGTACTTTTTGCTGGCTGAGGCTCCTGATTGTTCATTTTCTGGTCTTGAGTTTTTCACCAGGTGAGCCAGCTTGCCTGATTTCACATCTTTTTCAATTGCATCCTTCAAGTGGTGGCATGCATCAGTGTTGTGTCCTGTGGACTTGTGAAACTCACAGTACTTGCCACTGTCTGATGGTCCCTTGTAATGTAGTGGCTTGGGGCTTTTGAATTGGACATTCTCAGTGCTTAACACCTGTGAAGGCGTTTTAGTGAGGGGAGTCCATATTCTTGGCAGAGGTCTGTTAGGATCTCTGCCGCCTTCCCTCTTGTCACCCTCCCCGCGATTACGAACGCCTTTTTGGGGCTGGGGTGAGCTTGGTTGCGCCTGCTTTTCTGCGGAAGAAAAACTGGTTGGTTGCAACCTGGACCATACAGAGTTCTGTTTGCCCCTTTTTTCGTTGCTGCGCGGTGACTCAGCTTGATGCGCTCTTTCTCTTGCCCTATCTTGGGCAATTTGTTTTTCATTTCTCGCAAAGACTCGCGATGCTTCCATTAGTTTGGCCCAAGTGGTGGGCATGCCATCTCTGCTTACGAGAGCTCGGCGGAGTTGATCACTGCGCGCGCCTTGTATAAAGGCCACGCGCAGGAGTTGCTCAGTTATACCTCCGATTGCCAGAGACTCCTGATTGAAACGTGTTATGTAGTCTTCAATCGTTTCATCATTCATGCGCACGCAGTGCATGATGTCATCAGGGTCGCGCGTGTGTCTGCGCTGCTGTACGAAGTGGGCTTGGAACTTTTCCAATAGTTCCTCGAACCCATCGATTTGCCCAGTCGGCAAGCTCTCGAACCAGACACGCGCCGCGCCCGTGAGGCAGCGAGCAAACATGTGTCACCATGTTGGCATCGTCCAGCTCTCTAGGTTTCCCGTGTTGTAAAAACCTTGCAAGAAATCGTCTGGATCTGTTGTGCCGTCATATTTGCCCTAACCACTTGGCATCTTGGTTTTGTGCTGGATGGGAGCCTTCGCGATGCGCTCAGTGAACTTTGAATGTTTCACCAAGATGGCTGGTCTGTACGGTGTGGTTACGTCCACTTGTCCTCTAACTGGTGGGTTGTACGGTATTTGCAGATCCAGATCGGCTCTGGCTCCAGGCGCCATGTTCACGTGCGCGCGGAGCTGTGAGCCTCCTGCATGAGTATCTCGCGTCTTCCTCATGCTGTGCACTTCTTTATCACTGAACTCAGTGTGTGCAGTGTGAACAGAATGTCCTTCTTCCGGCGCGCGCGCCCTTTTTATTCCATGAACGTTTTGCTTGTCAAACGCTAGCCTTTGTGTTAAGTCGGCTGACTTTTTGTGTTTGACCATCTCATTGTACTTGTCCATTAGACGCCGTTGCTCGTTTATGAGCCATTCTTTAGGGTCATTTGTTTCATCTTCTGGACCCATTGGTCCTTTTTGTTTCGCGCCGGCAAGATTTTGTAACGTGAGATCGTCTGGAGGAGTTTCAGTCTGGCCATGAGGAATTGTGATGAAGGGACGGTTACTGGTGGTGCGCGTAGAATCACGCGGCACCCTCAGAAACTGCTGTCCCTCATTAACATCCTCACGTTCAATATCCTCCAGAACTTGATCAACGTTACGAACGCCAGAAACCATGGTGAAAATTTTTTTTATATAGATCTGATGAGATCTTGTTGCCGTTGTAACAGTGGATGGCGCCAATGAAGAGACATGGATCGACTCACTGGTAGACGATCTACTTTCCTCGGGTGTGATTATGCTTCTTCATCGATGGATCTCTAGGATCTGGGCTCTTCCACCTACAAAATGAACAGCACCGTCAACTTACCCCTCAGAAAGGGACAGAGGGGTCCTCTTTGGGGTAACCCTCCGGTGTGAGAATAAGTGTTTGTAGGAGAAGATAATAATATCAGAGTAAGGAAATCTGGAGAGTATTGCTTAATAGCTGAATACTCTGTAATTGGATGTGATTGGATGTGATTGTGTGTGTTACTGACTGTAACTGTCTGTGATTGAATGTGATTGAATGTCCTTCCTTGTGGAGTTGATGTGGTATTTATAATGCTAGGGTTTCCACTGATTGGGCTCATCCTTGTTGGCCTCCTCCAATTGCTTTGCGCCATGTGTCCTTTGGGACACCTGGTGCTTTCTCATTGGTTATAACCACGTGGTAGCACATGGGTTTTGCTGAGTTGTCCACCTTTCATTGGCAGCTGTCAACATCAGCATATTCTTATTCCTTAAAAAGATACCTTCTGGAAGGTTGTCTGACGTGCACAATCAAGGTTGCCCTAATCCTGATTTGGATAAGGACGAGGTTGATCATGTGCATGTGTGATATGCGCATATCCTGAGGATGCGCGAAGTCTTCTCTTTATTCTCACGCGCAGATATTTCATGCGCAAATGTGATATGCACGAGCATGTGATATGCGCCGCGCGCGGATGCGCCACGCGCATATGTGATATGCGTGAGCATATATGATGCGTGAGCATCTGTGGTGCCTGAGCATATGTGATGCGTGAGCATATGTGATGCCTGAGCATGTGATGCATGAGCATATGTGATATGCGTGAGCATATGTGATATGCGCCATGCGCATAGGTTTTGGCTTTGCGCCTTCATAATGTCTTGATTTCAAGCCTCTTGTCTATATCTTTGTGGGTTGACCCGCCTCGCTCGGTGTTGAGGCGGGTACATACCTCTTCAAATATGGTCCAGGTTCTAGATTGCTTGTCTAGATTCATGATATAACAGAGAATATCACCTTAGTACAACATAGAGGAACATGAGAATATAACTCTTATTGGAAGCCGGTCAGCCACCTCAAATAAAATGGCTAGTCAAATATAACCTGAATCAATACAGACATAAAACTCAACACCCGCTGCTTATAAATAGTCATTTGCAAGCCACCTCATAAACATGTTTAAACATTCCTTAGGTTTGTACTCCGGAGCTGTGTGACCTCCTCCCTTTTCACAATACAAAAGATTTAACTATCATCCGATCGTTATATTAAAAAAGAAAAACATTTCCTTCACTCCATGAAAGCCAGATGGGTCGTGTTCGAGGGTTGGTGGCTCTTGAATCCGACACACACAAAAAAATTACATGAACTCGACACGTAGCCAGTTGACATGAACATGACCTGTTTAACCTGATAAAGACTTGTTTTTTACATATTAAAACTTTAAGTTCTAAATTTACATATTATTTTATATGTTTTTTTAAGGCAAATATGTTTACAGGATACACATTTGTTCTTAAAATTTTATATTTTGACATGAAAATACCCAATAATTTAAATTATTACATAAACAAATTTAAAAATAAACAAATGAGTTAAACGGGCCAGACCGAACCTCTTTAGACTAACAGACCCTCAGTTTTCATGTTGGGTTTGTGTTGTGCTTTCATGTAAGAAATTCACACCCTTAATAAAAGCTCCCAAAGGACATGGTACAGTGATAAAGTGTCTCCCTTCGGGTGGAGGCCGGGCTCAAAGCAAGGTGCGGTTATAGGTGGTTTATTTATGAGTATTTAGTAAAGATGAGATTTAACTTTTAAGTCAGTTTTTACCTTTACAGTAGCAAATGTCAACTGGTAGTGGTCATTTGACTCATTTGAGTATTTCATCGTGTATCTACAAGAAAAATATTTGTATCTTAAGCTGTTGAAGGTAGCAAGTCATGGTTGCTTCAAATGACAATATAACTAACCCGGCTACTTGTTCCTCAACAAACCATGGTCTCCAATCATCTACAACCGACAAGTTTAACGATTCAATCCAGTTCAATGTACCCAAATATGGAACAACCTTGTCATGGTCTCCACTATTCATAAAAAAAACTAATTAATTAAAAAAAGGTAATAAAGTAACTAATATCTTGCACTCCATATCTGCTAACACTAGATGAGAAAAAGCAGAACAATGAGTATTTTACCTGTATATAAGAGCTCGACAATGTTTATCAGTAAGACGTCGATGATAGCCAACGGTACTTAAGACATTGTGTGTGTAAGATATGGGTTCCTTATGATAATGAGAACGCAAGCTATCATTGCATCGCACCCAATCAATATCGCTGAATTCCTGGAGGTTGTGGCATTATTTATAATAACGTACGTATTTTACAAAATATCTATTTACTTAAAGATGCAATTGAAAGTAAGACAAAAGAATAATATATACACATATTTATTCATGGTATATAGTAAATAATCAATAAAGAAAGATTCTAAAATTTTTTAATCTATGCTTGTTAAGAATATATAGTAGCTGGTTGATTGTTAGCAGGTTTGGCCCAACCATGCGGGTGGGCAACGGCACAGAGCCCGCTCTTCTTGAGTGCCCATATTTGTTAAAGAAAACATTGTATTAGCATAACTTAGAGTAATTTAGAGTAGATTAGATTTTTTTTCAAGGTCTGTGTTTCTAACGTATCTCCAAAGATTAAACGGATTAGTGATTCAATTAAGATGAAGATGAATGAAACTCGTTATGAACAACAAACCTCACGGATATGAAGAGCTTCTCACACGTCTTGACTATTAGCCCAACTATAGGAGTATACATAGTTGTCATCCTGCAGTGAGTATAGATTAAGATTTCATTATCTTCTCCCGTTTAAAAATATCTTGGCCTTGTAGATCGAGATAAAGAGGGAGAGAATAATACTCGACACCATTGCTTTTCGAGAGCTCCTAAGGTATTTGAAGTGTCACAATAAGGCTCTAAAATTTGAGACTTGCAAATTCTTTCAAGGCACTAAGAGCAATTTAGATACAAAGAAAGCATTAAAATAAAAAAAGATTAATTCCAACAAGTAAATTATTAACTGATAAGTGATAACCCAAGTTGACTTCTAGCATGTGTACCTTGTCTACCACCTGCAGATCATGTATACATAGACTATTGTTGGGATCTATGTTTAAGTACTCTTCTACCTTGTCTACCACCTGCAGATCATGTATACATAGACTATTGTTGGGATCTATGTTTAAGTACTCTTCATTGCAACTTTCTTTAACTGACTGCAAAAATATGTAACTTACTTTTGTTTTCTTTAGTTGACTGCAAACACATGTAACTTAAGAAACATATATACTTGATTACCTTGTAGATTGCATCTGACAAGAGTGCCATACGATGAGCAAACGGGATTCTTGAATTATAGTCGCCACTTGTGTCTGTCAAAGGATTACCAAGCAAGTAACCCTGAGTTGGATTAAAGAAATTCAAAATAATTAATCCAAGAAAAGATTAATTAGGTAAGTATTAATTTATTCAAAGTCATAGATTGATATTTTACTTTGATGTTGAGATGTGACCCTTCTCCAACTTCATTACCTACAAAAGACATGAAAGAAGAAGCTGAATCCTAATCTGTACTTTCACAAATCAAACTTATGTTTTTCTAAAGTATGATTACCGTTATATATTTCCTGAACGATCATGGGAATCACTATGCCCATATAGGAATCGCCACCAATATACAATGAATTATTGAGAAATTTAGGATGATCCACAAGCCACTATTAGGACAGATAAAAGTAAAACACATCAAGCGAACATTTTTATCGGCTTATATCTCAAATGATTAATTGGCTCAAATATAAACTAGGTGTTTTATAGACCTCCATCTGTTGCGCACCTTATTCAGAAAAATGTAAGCCTGAATTGATGATAATGTATCGTTTGTTATGTAAGCTTCTGGAGTTTTTGCATAGGCGAATCCAGTCCCAGCAGGTTGATCAATAAATATAATGTTGGCCACCTAAAATGTAGGCAAACACTTGTTAACATCAAACACATTTCAAAGTTTATAAGTAAACAGCTAACCTTACATATAGATAAGCCAGTTTTGGGAAGTTAATGTTTCCATTTGGCCTTCCGATAAAAGGATTGTATATATAAGAAGCAAAACAAAAAGAAGGGTAAAGATCGGATACCTTTGTCCAGCTATAAGGGTTTATCTCAAACATTGGCTTTTCCAAAGTGGATGTTGCATAGTTAGTCGTTAACGGACCTGGAAAGAACCGACGAAATGTCATGTACATTTAAAGTTTTGAACCATATAAACTGTCAATGCAGATAACAAAACTGTAAAGAGGTAATGTAAAGTTTGGAATGGAGACAGAAGAATCAAGTGAATTTGTGAACACATTTGGAAAATAAAACAAACTAATGCTAAAATCTCACTCATTACAGAGCTATTTAATTATTTATAGGTTGTGGCGAGGGTACGATAAGGGTAAATATTTTGTCTATCCCATATATACAGGATACCCCCACTCCCAAAAAAAATTTTTGACGTGTACAGTACAATAATCCAAGTAACATAATTCGTGACAAACAACATATGAAAACATGTTTTAGTATAATTATTATACTATAGACATAAGAAATACCTATTTCATACAGAAGGCCAGAAAAACCAGAACAACCGGGGCCTCCGGTGAACCAAAACAAGGGAGGGTCCTCATTTGGGTTCCCTTGAGACTCAATGAAGTAGTAAAATAACTCCGATTCTCCGACTCCAACATAACTGTAACCACATTTTCAGCATATATATCTAATATGATATCATCAAATTACCCGAATTCTATCAAAATTAATAAGCCTACCCAGTTTCTAGTGTGAAAGGAAGATCTCCACGAAAACCGGGCAATGACTTAACCAAGAACTGTGGTTCTGTAACTTTTAAGGACATTATGATCAGCAGAAACACAATAAACCACATTGGACTACGTGGTGGTAATAATCTGCACAAGTTAATTAATATATAATAAAATGTATCAATCTTCATAATTAACAAAAGAACTCATACACATGAAACAATATCATTAATTAGTTAGCAGCATATAATATATATATTATATAATCTGAGGAAGGAAAGTGAAAGAATTGGTAGTTACAGTGGGAAGATTTGTTGGCGGAGGTTAATGTTATATTCTATCATATCCATTTATGAATGTGATCAGGATTAATTCCTGGTTGGTGCAATCTGCTTATTGTTGGTTTACAAGTGGACCCTAACTCTTGTTTTACACGTGCCACTTATGAATGTGATCAGGATTACCTCTTCGAGTACGGCTGGTTCATGTTAAAGATCATTTCCAATCCACTCTCTAATATTATATGTGATTGTGGTTCTTCATTTTTAGAGGTGGCTATGAGTTGAAAGAAAAAGAAAATATTATTATTTACGAGTAAATTTGAAGAAACATTTTATTCATTATAAATAAATTTTAATGTTTTTTAAAAGTGGTAAGGAAGGAAGGAGGAAAAAAAATAATGATAAAAATATTAAAATATAAAAAACATATCATTTAATTGAAAAAATAGACTAAAAATTAATTTTTTTAATGTAATTATAGAGATACAGATAGAGATCGAGAATGTCATTGGCTCTGTGTTTATTTACATAAAAGTCATTTATATAACAATATTTGCACATAAAAACTAACATAATTTCTGTTTTTTCTTATAAAACATATTAATTTATTTAACATTTTTTTGCACATCAAAACCAATATTTACTTGTAAAAGTCACCTGACAATACTTTACATAAAAAACACAAACATAACTTCTGATTTTTTCTTTGAAAGCACTAACTAAAAAGAGCTAAAAAAATATTTGTGAATTTTGTGATTCATGAATTTGATTATTGATTTTTGTTGCGATAAATCTGTTTCTCTTTAAATACTCAATTTGATTTGGAATGATCTATGACAATTCACTTGGTTGAGTTTTTAACCTGACTTATTTTGAGTCCTGCTAGCATATTTTTTTGTTTACGCCAGAGGCGGACCCAATGCTTTAGCATGGGTGTCGTCTGCACCCTTTCGAATTTTTTTATTACTTATACATTAAAATTTTGACCACATCCCAAGAAAATTTGACACCTAACTCATGGAATTTTAAAAGCGATGACATGGAATTTTAACAACCACCAAGAAATGACTTTAGAAGTTGAGATTAGAAGGTTTTGAAACATTTTTTTAGTAAGTCACTAGTTTCTTGGTAAAAAGCATGAGCTGGAAGTGATAAATATGTATACATTAACCCAAAAAGGCCGAGACAAAAGACGCATCATATATCACCATTATTACTACTTACGAGTATGATTGTTTCAACACCGTGTTAGATATGCAAATTCAAGAGTTTGGAAACTGCTTTGACAAGGTAACATCCAACTTGCTTATTTGAATAAATAGTTTGAACCCTTGAAATAACTTTAACGGGTTTGATATCTCATAAATAAAACATTACAATTAGCTTATATGTATTCATATAAATGATTTAGATGAAATGACAAAAGAAGATTGAAGACAACTCCCGATCAACATTGATAATAAAAAAGATGATCCAAGATTCTAAACCAACTTTACATATTCACTGAAGCAAATCATCAAACATCTTATCGACAATGAACATCTAAACCTTAAACATGTTCATCGTCTTCTTCCTCATTACCTACACAAACACCATCACCTTCATACCCACCACCCATCTCACAAATCTTCTCCCAAACATCTTCCGGAACCGGGACCACCGACAACGTAGGCTGTCTAAACAACCCAAACCCCTTACAACTACCCCCCAATTCTCCTTTCAAGTCAACCACCCTCCTCATCTCCCCGACCGCCTTCACGTCCACAGCACCTGCCCCGGCGTCGTCTTCGTACCACTCACGGTTGGTCCCGGAGTGGTAGAAAAAACAGAGGTCGTGAAGGCGGGCGGATTTGAGATGGTTAAGAGCCTGGTGGTTCTTAACGCCATCCCATTTAGAGATGCCGCCGTTGGATGCCTGGTCTTCCCATGACCATTCGCTTGGCTCGGTTTTTAGCAGCCAGTATTGTTTCTCGTCTCTCTTGGTCTTTCCCATTTTCAGGTTTTGGCAGTTGTTTGATTTTTCGTCTGTTTGTGGGGGGTTTTGTGTTAATTAATGGCGGGAATCGGGATCGGGTTAGATGATTTTGGCGCCAATTTTAAGGGTGATATTGTTTTGTAGTGTATGTTAATGGTTCAATTTTTGATGTTTGAGTTTGTTAATTTTTTTTTCTTTTTGATGTGTGGAGGGAAATGCAATGAATTTGGAGTCAATAAAATAATAATTACTCAATGGTTTGTAAGAATATTTGAAAAACAAGGCCCAATTACAAATTTTGTCCTTTAAAATAAGAAGAATTACAGTTCGTGTCATTTTCTAAGTTTCCTTGCAGGCGGTGTACTTTAAACTTTTTTTTCCTGCACGTTATGTCCTTTACGCTAACTGGGTTATAAAAACTCAGTTAAATACCCTCACGTGAGGCGCATGTGAGGGTATTTTTGTCTTTTCGTCTTTCTGACTCCATACTCTTTCCACTGTTCCTCTTTCTCTCTCTAATCTAAACCACCGGAAACCACTTCCTTTTTTGCAGGTGGTCACCTTCTCCGGTCACCATCAAACCACTGTTCCTCTTCTCCGGCACCATCTCCGGTCACCTGCCCCCATCCAACCTCCGGCAACCACTGCCTTTTTTGCAACCAGCCACCACCACCGTTCACCGCCATATCCACCTCCCCTTTCACCAAATCCGCTACCACCACCGTTCACCGCTAAATCGAACACAAGTCAGATGTTAATTTCATGATTTTCGCCATATCCACCTCCCCTTTAACCCATATCCAGTTTACCCATCCAATAACAATAAATTCTTTCTTTTTCAACTTTTACCTTTAAAAATCTCAAACCCAGATCCACAAACCCAGATCCATATTTAGGCCAAACTGTGATACAATATAGATCAAGCTAATTAGTAACTGGGTTAAAAGTGTTTCTCATCAATTGAAGATCAAAGCACAATTTAGCCTAAATATTGTAACACCCCGACCAAAGGCGGATTATACATCGGGGCGCCACATATTGTTTCATTACTCGTGACACTATTGGTGTCAATATTTATTAATACACATTTTATCGCGCACGCGCAGCGGGGAAAATAAAGAACATAAATCAAACATAAATCAATATATTATAAATTATAACATTCAAACATAATTAACTTGTCCTGATACATTTTAATTCTAGGTCCAAAAGTAAAATCGTCCTACGTGTCCACAAGCTCCAAAACAGCTACTGCAAACCTGAACATGTGTTAAAATAAACGTCAAACACTTGCGTGTTGGTGAGAAATCAAGTTTAATACAATACATAGATAACAATAAATCTGCGCGCAACATGTGTATGTCTGGTTTTCAACAAGGGTGTAATCTGATCGGGACCAACTCTAAGAGACAAGACTGCCAGTGCTCACAATTGAGCTCACAAACAAGACTATCTGTGCAAGTGTAACAAAAGAGAAAATCATAAACGAATGTTCTCCCGTGTTCATCTAATGGTACCATGAAAACTGCGGAATAGACCGTCCATACGGTTAATGATCCACACATACAAATAAACAGCCAAGTCTACGTCCTCAACACATGGGATACTGCGCGACTAAAGTTCATAAACAAGTTTAAGACTCTAAGTTTGATATGAACACATGAACATCCCAAAGTATTTAAAATAAAAAGGGATTAGATACGAGATAACTCACTTGATAAAGATGCGATGATAGATAAAGCAAGAACCAACTTTAAACAAGCACAAGTTAACCTATAAACAAGATTATTGTTTTAATGATTTGTTTTAAGTCTTGATAATAAGTTAGCATAATTAAATAAGTAAATTATTATATATAATATATATATATATTACCGGAAAAGCAGGGCAGAACAGGGAGGAAGACGGAGGCAGAGAGGAAGACGGCAGAGAGAGCAAGGAGCAAGAGAACAGGAGAGATTAAGTGTTTGTGTGTGATGTGTTATGAAAATATTATTATTATTTATAGGAAAACCCTAGGAGACACAAACCCTAGAAAAAGGGGAAAAGATCTCAAAAAGCAAAAGATATCAAAAGATATGGCAGCTGCAGGGGGCAAGATAAAAGCTGACAGGGAACAGTAACAGGCATGGACGGTTCAGATAAAGGTACTGGTCAAGCATGGCAAAAGCAGATCTCAAAAGATAATGTCAGTCACTTTTTCTGCCAACCAATGGGGTTGGTGCGCATGCTGCGCCGAAAGTAACTTTTCAGACAAAGCAGATTAGGTCAACAGCTCAAAAGATAAGACAACACAAAAGCAAACGGCTAGATTTAAACAGAAGAAAACTCAAAGGGTTTAGCGCGAGAAGGCTGAGTGCGCGAGCGCGAAGGCTGGCACAACAATCCTTAGCGCACTGCGGGAAGAATCACAAATCCTTAGCGTGCTGCGTGAAGAACAAGAATTCTAAGCGCATCGCGGGAAGAACATACATTCTTAGCGCATTGCGGGAAGAACATGCATTCTTAGCGCGCTGCGAGAAGAGTTCTCTTCACGCATCGCAGGAACAAGATGTCTTCACGCAGGCTTCCATGTAAGGAGTCTGGCGCGTGGAGCTGCAGACATCCTTAGGCGGGAAGAACCAAAGGAAAAGCAAAGAGGGAAACAAGGCGTAAGGGTGGGACGGCGACAAGAGGGAAAAGGAGGCGGAAAGAGAGAAGGAGAGGGACGGGACGGCGGAAAGAAAGAGAGAGAAAGAGGCGGGAAGGAAAATATATATTATTATTAAAAGTAAAATATAAGTATAAATATTAATTAATAAAAGAGAGATCGGGTCAGAGAAACGGGTACCTGGGTCGGGTCGGATCGGGTCAGATGTCACAGTCTCCCCTACTTTAAGAAATTTCGTCCCGAAATTTATCTCGAAGTAGGTTGCGCAGAGAACAGGTGCGGGTACTTGATCTTCATTTGATCTTCCCTTTCCCATGTAAACTCGGCTCCGCGCTTGGACTCCCAGCGAACTTTCACGATAGGGATACGACTGCGCTTGGTTTGCTTAACCTCGCGATCCATAATCTCAACAGGCTTCTCAATGAAATGCATGGATTCATCAACTTGAACTTCATCAAGTGGAATGTGAAGGTTCTCGTCAGCTAAACACTTCTTGAGATTGGAAACATGGAACGTTGGATGCACATTACTGAGCGCGAGCGGCAGGTCAAGTCTGTAGGCAACTTTTCCCACACGCGCGAGAATCTTGAATGGACCAACATAACGAGGAGCAAGCTTACCCTTCTTCCCAAAGCGGACACACCTTTCCAAGGCGACACTTTGAGGAGAACAAGATCACCAACTTGAAATTCGAGAGGCTTTCGCCTACGATCTGCGTAACTCTTCTGTCGGCTTCTGGCAGTCAGCAAATGATCACGGATCTTGGCGATTTTATCGGTTGTCTCTTGAACAAGTTCGGGTCCTGTGATTTGAGTTTCACCCACTTCGCTCCAACAAATCGGGGAGCGGCATTTACGACCGTAAAGTGCTTCAAATGGGGCCATACCGATACTGGAATGATAGCTGTTGTTATAAGAGAACTCAATCAAAGGCAGGTGCGAATCCCAATTACCTCCAAAATCAAGAACACAAGATCGGAGCATATCCTCAAGAGTTTGAATAGTTCGCTCAGACTGACCGTCAGTCTGAGGATGATATGCCGTACTCATGTCCAAGCGAGTTCCTAGCGCAGATTGGAGAGATTTCCAAAAGCGAGATATAAAACGGCCATCGCGATCGGATATGATGCTCAAAGGAGTACCATGGCGGCAGACGATTTCCTTGACATAAAGCTGCGCGAGATGCTCAACACGGTAGTTTTCACGAATGGGCAGAAAGTGAGCAGATTTAGTCAATCGATCCACTATTACCCAAATGCTATCATGTTTGCTTGCTGTCAAAGGTAACTTGGTAATAAAGTCCATCGCTATACCTTCCCATTTCCACGTAGGAATTTCTGGTTGTTCGAGCAAACCAGATGGGCGTTGGTGTTCAGCTTTTACTTTAGAACAAGTCAGGCATCTAGCTACGAACACAGCAATATCCTTTTTCATACCAGGCCACCAATAAGTAATGCGCAAATCCTTGTACATCTTATCAGCGCCAGGATGAATAGAATATCGAGATTTGTGCGCTTCACTCAGGATATCAGCGCGAAGATTCTCATCACAAGGGATCCAGATGCGATTGAGATAGCAGAGAATTCCACTCAGATTAGGGACAAAGAGTGCTTCCGCGCCACACGCTAACTCGGCGCGAAGGTTACCATTACTGATGGATGCGCGCTGCGCGTCACGAATACGCGATTCAAGGTTGCTTTGAATCGGCGCGAAGTGAAGCTGGGTGCGCGGCAAGATACAGTTAAGCTGACAGGGTTTTCGGCTGAGCGCATCGGCTACCACATTAGCCTTACCAGGATGATACCGGATCTCACAATCGTAATCGCTGATGAGTTCGTTCCATCGGCGTTGTCTCATGTTAAGTTCCTTTTGATCAAAGATATGCTGAAGGCTTTTATGGTCAGTGTAGAGGATACACTTAGTACCATAAAGGTAGTGTCTCCAGATCTTCAAGGCAAAAACAACTGCACCAAGCTCGAGGTCGTGAGTTGTATAATTCTTTTCATGAACCTTGAGTTGCCTTGATGCGTAAGCGATAACCTTGCCTCGTTGCATAAGAACACAACCGAGACCTTGGTTGGATGCATCGCAATACACGACAAAATCATCATTACCCTCAGGTAGCGCAAGAACAGGAGCTTCACA
Source organism: Bidens hawaiensis (assembly GCF_021521415.1). NCBI lineage: Eukaryota > Viridiplantae > Streptophyta > Magnoliopsida > Asterales > Asteraceae > Bidens > Bidens hawaiensis. The sequence goes on along the minus strand of NW_027499535.1, from coordinate 8,327 downwards.
CAACAAACGCTTGAGCGTTAGAAAGGCTTCTTCTTGCTTCGAGCCCCAAATATACGGTTTACCTTTGTGCGTCAGAGCTGTTAAAGGCAAAGCGATCTTCGAGAAGTTCGAAATGAATCGCCGGTAGTAACCAGCTAAGCCCAGAAAGGAACGGATCTCAGAAGGAGAGGATGGCGTAATCCAGTTCTTGATTGCTTCAATTTTGGATGGGTCGACATGAATACCCATCTTGTTTACAACGTGACCAAGAAACTGTACTTCATCAGACCAGAATTCACACTTGGAAAGCTTAGCATAGAGCTGCTCGGTTCGAAGCTTTTGCAACACCAACCGAAGATGTTGCTCATGCTCGGCCTTGGTCTTAGAATACACCAGAACATCATCGATAAACACAATCACGAATTTATCCAAGAAAGGCCTACACACCCGATTCATTAGATCCATGAAAACGGCGGGTGCGTTGGTTAGACCGAAGGACATGACCAAGAATTCAAAATGGCCATAACGAGTTCGAAAAGCAGTCTTCGGGACATCTTCATCGCGGATGCGCAACTGGTGATAGCCAGAGCGGAGATCAATCTTCGAGAAACAAGAGGCACCTTGGAGTTGATCAAAGAGGTCGTCAATACGCGGTAAGGGATACCGGTTTTTAATGGTGAGTTTGTTCAACTCGCGGTAATCAATACACATGCGAAACGATCCATCTTTCTTTTTAACGAACAACACCGGAGCACCCCAGGGCGAAGAGCTAGGGCGAATGAATCCTTTAGCAGTCAACTCTTGAAGTTGGCTGGCCAATTCTTGCATCTCAGCGGGTGCAAGACGGTAAGGAGATTTAGCCACGGGGGAAGCACCAGGGACAAGATCAATACGGAACTCGACTTCACGAGCGGGAGGGATACCAGGAAGATCATCAGGAAAAACTTCAGGGAAATCACGCACAATCGGGATATCGCGAAGCTTCTTTCCTTCATCGGGTTTAACCACATGGGCTAGAAATGCAATACACTTCTTCCGCATGAGTCTTTGGGCTTCGGCGCAAGACATAAGTTTAAGACCACTGGAGGGTTTTTCGCCGTAAATGTAAAGATCACCATTTTCTCGAGGTAGGCGAACCAATTTCTTGGCGCAAATAACTTCGGCGCGATTCTTCGAGAGCCAGTCCATACCAATGATAACATCAAAGCTTCCAAGAGGCATAGGGATGAGGTCGATCAGAAAATCGTTTTCGTTAAGATTAAGCGTACAATCTTTAATCACTGAGTTAATTAAAATAATTTCACCATTAGCCAATTCAACTGAAAAATCTTCTTTTAAATCATCGCGCGGTCGCGCAAGCTTCTGCTCGAAGGCGCGAGAGATAAAACTTCGATCGGCGCCAGTATCAAAAAGTACAGAAGCATAAAATCCGTTAAGTAAAAATGTACCATTAACTACGTCATTATTCGCTTGCGCTTGGTGCGCGGTTATGTTAAAAGCTCGTCCACGCGTCACTTGGTTCGAAATCTGGTTCACCGGATTCGCTTGTGTGATTTGCACTTGCAGTCTCGGGCACGCGTTCCGGAAATGACTGGGATCACCGCAGTTAAAGCACGATCTGGGTCGTGGGTTTTGGTAGATTGATTGTGGGTTCTGCGGGTAGACTGGTGGTGTTGGCGCAATTGGATTGGCGGGAAGGACTCTACAGTTCTCAGCAGTGTGACCAGTACGGCCACATCGGGTACAAAGTCGACACGGGGTTTGGGTTGGGTGGTGAAATCTACAGGTTGGGCAAAAGGGATGGTTTCCTGTGTAAGGTTTCTTAGGAGGCGGGGCAGGGAGTGCTGGATTGGTTAGGGCATAGTTGTGAACTACAGGGGGAGTTGGGTAAGCTGACAGAGGGTTAGGCGCGTAAACTGGGGGTTGGTAAACGGGTTGCTGGACAATGGGCGGGTTGGTAAGCGCATAGGCCTTGCGCCTGCGCTTGAGGTTGTTACGGTTTGAGGGTTCTGGTTTGGTTTCTGCGGGTTCAGGGACAGTTTTGGTGGTTTTGGTCTTCTCAGTTCCCCGCAGGAACAGAGTTCCTGCTCTGACATGGTTGTCGCTGAGCACAGCGGCCAACTCAATAGCGTCAGGGAGGGTAACTGGGTTTCTGGCCCATACAGAATCTTGAATTTCCATGGGGAGACCCCCAAGGAATTTCTCGATGGCTCGGCGGGAAGGGGTAACAAGGTGAGGGACCAGTAAGCTTAGCTCGTGGAAGCGCGTCGCGTACTCGCGCGCTTCACCGCTGTATTGCTTCAAGTTCCAGAATTCTTCCTCCAGGCGCTTAACTTCGTTGGGAGGGCAGAATTCTCGCGTAAGAATTTCCTTGAATTCCTCCCATGTCATGCTAGAAGCAGCCTCTGCGCCACGCGCATGAGCTACTCCATTCCACCATGTAAGCGCTCTGGATTCCAGGACACTGGAAGCATATAGGGTTCGTCTGTCTGAGGGGCATTGGGTGTGAAGGAAAGTGTTTTCTATCTTCTCGAGCCACTGGAGCATCACGGTGGCTCCTTCAAGACCTGTGAACTTCGGAGGGTTACCCGCATTAAAGGACTTAATGTTATAACTGGAGGTATTAGCATTGTTTTGGCTCAAAGCTTGGGCTATTGCGGCGGCCATTTCCTGGGAACGTTGCTGTCTACGCATGCGCGAGGCTTCTCTTCTCTGAAATCGGCGAGATAGCGGAGGCATTCTATAAAAATTTTAATTTTAGTTAATATCTTGGTTTTAGCGCAAAGTTTTAATCTTATAAAGCTTGGTTTCACGGAGTCAGTTACAGTCAAAAGTTTAAGTAAAATAAATGATCCTAAATGCAGACTTAATAAAGGTAACAAATTCGAATCAAGAATCGACAATTCATGTATCACCATGACTTTCCGAATTCCCAATTTAAAATATACGAGCAAACGAGTATTGGAGATTGACGATTCATGTATCACCATGACTTTTCAATCTTCAATATAAAATACACAAGAAAATGAGTATTGGAGGTTGACAATTCATGCATCACCATGACTTTTCAAGTCTCCAACCTCAGAACATAATCGTAAATGGAAATCGAAAATCAACTATTCATGTATCACCATGACCTTTCGGATTTTCAATCCCAACAAACGAATATGTAAGTAAAATCAATAAAAATCGAAATTCAGCAAAAATCGAAATATCGCGAAATAAAACATAAAATCATATACTGCGCAAGTGCGAGCATATTCATAAATAACGAGTAATTAACAATAAGCGCGCAAACATGAGATTTCTCTCATGCGCGAGAAGGGACTCTTAGGTATTCTAGGCCGTTACGTCTAACCACCTATCCTAAAGTCAACGAGCTCTGATACCAATCTGTAACACCCCGACCAAAGGCGGATTATACATCGGGGCGCCACATATTGTTTCATTACTCGTGACACTATTGGTGTCAATATTTATTAATACACATTTTATCGCGCACGCGCAGCGGGGAAAATAAAGAACATAAATCAAACATAAATCAATATATTATAAATTATAACATTCAAACATAATTAACTTGTCCTGATACATTTTAATTCTAGGTCCAAAAGTAAAATCGTCCTACGTGTCCACAAGCTCCAAAACAGCTACTGGAAACCTGAACATGTGTTAAAATAAACGTCAAACACTTGCGTGTTGGTGAGAAATCAAGTTTAATACAATACATAGATAACAATAAATCTGCGCGCAACATGTGTATGTCTGGTTTTCAACAAGGGTGTAATCTGATCGGGACCAACTCTAAGAGACAAGACTGCCAGTGCTCACAATTGAGCTCACAAACAAGACTAACTGTGCAAGTGTAACAAAAGAGAAAATCATAAACGAATGTTCTCCCGTGTTCATCTAATGGTACCATGAAAACTGCGGAATAGACCGTCCATACGGTTAATGATCCACACATACAAATAAACAGCCAAGTCTACGTCCTCAACACATGGGATACTGCGCGACTAAAGTTCATAAACAAGTTTAAGACTCTAAGTTTGATATGAACACATGAACATCCCAAAGTATTTAAAATAAAAAGGGATTAGATACGAGATAACTCACTTGATAAAGATGCGATGATAGATAAAGCAAGAACCAACTTTAAACAAGCACAAGTTAACCTATAAACAAGATTATTGTTTTAATGATTTGTTTTAAGTCTTGATAATAAGTTAGCATAATTAAATAAGTAAATTATTATATATAATATATATATATATTACCGGAAAAGCAGGGCAGAACAGGGAGGAAGACGGAGGCAGAGAGGAAGACGGCAGAGAGAGCAAGGAGCAAGAGAACAGGAGAGATTAAGTGTTTGTGTGTGATGTGTTATGAAAATATTATTATTATTTATAGGAAAACCCTAGGAGACACAAACCCTAGAAAAAGGGGAAAAGATCTCAAAAAGCAAAAGATATCAAAAGATATGGCAGCTGCAGGGGGCAAGATAAAAGCTGACAGGGAACAGTAACAGGCATGGACGGTTCAGATAAAGGTACTGGTCAAGCATGGCAAAAGCAGATCTCAAAAGATAATGTCAGTCACTTTTTCTGCCAACCAATGGGGTTGGTGCGCATGCTGCGCCGAAAGTAACTTTTCAGACAAAGCAGATTAGGTCAACAGCTCAAAAGATAAGACAACACAAAAGCAAACGGCTAGATTTAAACAGAAGAAAACTCAAAGGGTTTAGCGCGAGAAGGCTGAGTGCGCGAGCGCGAAGGCTGGCACAACAATCCTTAGCGCACTGCGGGAAGAATCACAAATCCTTAGCGTGCTGCGTGAAGAACAAGAATTCTAAGCGCATCGCGGGAAGAACATACATTCTTAGCGCATTGCGGGAAGAACATGCATTCTTAGCGCGCTGCGAGAAGAGTTCTCTTCACGCATCGCAGGAACAAGATGTCTTCACGCAGGCTTCCATGTAAGGAGTCTGGCGCGTGGAGCTGCAGACATCCTTAGGCGGGAAGAACCAAAGGAAAAGCAAAGAGGGAAACAAGGCGTAAGGGTGGGACGGCGACAAGAGGGAAAAGGAGGCGGAAAGAGAGAAGGAGAGGGACGGGACGGCGGAAAGAAAGAGAGAGAAAGAGGCGGGAAGGAAAATATATATTATTATTAAAAGTAAAATATAAGTATAAATATTAATTAATAAAAGAGAGATCGGGTCAGAGAAACGGGTACCTGGGTCGGGTCGGATCGGGTCAGATGTCACAAATATGCCAGCTCAGCTACAGTAATCACAACACAAATCAATTTCCATTAATAACTGTTAAGCATAAAGTAAATAATAACAATCTCAAACCCAGTTTACCCAGGATAGTTGCAGTTAATTAGGGTTTCGTCTTCCTCGCCGGAGAAGGTGACCGGAGATGGTGCCGGATTTAAGAAGAAAGGGAGTTGATGATGAATTACAAATCCGGTCAAAATCCAAACTTCCGGTACTGTCTTCGGTCATCAAAACAGCTCTCAAGAAATCGATGAAGTTGGGAGGTACAAATAAGATGAACAGGGGCAACAGTTTTAAGTGTTTGATGGTGCTGGTGGCGAAGCTATGGTGGCGGTGGTGATGGTGTTTGAGGAGTGGTTGTGATATGGTGATGGTGTGGTAGAACATAGAGAGAGAAGGATGAGAGAAGGAAGTGGTTGTGGTATGTGGTATGATGATGGTGGTGGCTTAGAGAGAGAAAGAAGAGAGAAATGATGAGAAGGTGTTTTGCAGGTACAGACGAAAAGACAAAAATACCCTCACATGCGCCTCACGTGAGGGTATTTAACTGAGTTTTTCTAACCCAGTTAGCGTAAAGGACATAACGTGCAGGAAAAAAAAGTTTAAAGTACACCGCCTGCAAGGAAACTTAGAAAAGGACACGAACCGTAATTCGTCTTATTTTAAAGAACAAAATTTGTAATTCTGTCGAAAAACAATTGTTGTATTTTCAAGGCTAATCTGAAAGTATTATCATGTTTATAACCTAAGGTAAGAGTATTCATATTCTCAGCTCAGCTCATGGCTTGGTATTGGCTTGACTCGCTAGCTCGGCTCGTTGACTCGTTTAGATTTAACCCTAAATTTTAATATCTATATATAATTATATCATACCATAAAATAAATAAGACAAAATGGCAAAACAAGTCCTTTATGTTTTCATGGTTTTTCAATAGTTTTCCTTTGGAAAACTTAATGACTGAAATCATATTCTGTGTTTCCAAAATGTTGCACGTTACGTCATTTTTCACTAACCCAGTTAGATTTTTTCGTTAACTATGATCACATGACCTGCACGTGAGGGTAAATACGTAATTTCATTGTCCAGCTCATGAAACGACGGAGAGGGTTATAAAAGGGGGGAATTGAGCTGGATAATGAAATTACGTATTTACCCTCACGTGCAAGTCATGTGATCATAGTTAACGAAAAATCTAACTGGATTAGTGAAAAAGGACGTAACGTGTAACATTTTGGAAACACAGAATATGATTTCAGTCATTAAGTTTTTCAGAGGACGATTATTGAAAACCATGAAAACATAAAGGACCTGTTTTGCCATTTTATTAATAAATAAAAATTATACACAGATTATGTCACTCGATACCTAAAACTAGAGGTGCACAAATCGGTTTTTTTTAAAAAAACCGGTTCGGTTATTAACCGGACCGGTTTTTTTTTGCCTGGAAAAAAACCGGTTCGGTTAATAACCGGACCGGTTAATAACCGGTTTTTGTATGTCAAAACCCTAACGGTCTAACCGGTTAGGACCGGTTTAGAAACCAGTTAGAACCGGTTAATAACCGGTTAACCGTTTTTTTTTTTAAAATAACCGGTTTATAACCGGTTTTTTTCATAATAACCGGTTTTAAAAAAAACCGGTTTTTCCATTAACCGGTTCGTTAACCGGTTTTGGATCTAAAACGTGTAACCGAAATACGAACCGGCGGTTTGTAAACCGGTCAAACCGGTTTTTAAAAAACCGGTTTTCGTAAAAACCGGTTTCCGGTTTAAACCGGCAAACCGGTTCCCCAACCGGTTTTTTTGACCATCTCTACCTAAAACCTTATAAAAGAATAACAAAATTAAAACAAATAAATTCTATAGTTTATAAATTTTTTATAATATGTATGTTAAATTATATTTTTTGTATTTTATATATCAAAATCTGTAAAATATAAAATAAAAAAATTAAAGGAGTCCAGCTCGACGAGCTCGAGCTCGGCTCAAGATTTATACGAGCCGAGCTCGATTTTTCAGCTCGATAAAGAAAACGAGCCGAGCTCGAGCCAGCTCGATTAAGTTCGAGCTCGAGCACACTCTGGCTCGACTCGACTCGGCTCGTTTACAACCCTCTTATACTTGAACGCATTTGGCACTGAGCTTGGGCCTAACACGTTTGCTTCATCTTGAGTAAATAATAGTAATGGACCAAGTTACAAATTGTAAACCTTTCTCGAACATCAGCTTAGAGGTGCACAAAAAACCCGTACCCGGGACCGGACCCGAGAAAATACTCGGAACCGGTTTTGTTTATACCCGGGTATTCTATACCAGAAACCGGAACCGACCCTACCCGTAGGGTATGGATAGGATATGCATTTTGAGGTTAATACCCGTACCCAGAACCGTACCCGATTTATACCCGTAAATACCCGGACCCGAACATACCCTATACCCGTTACCCGGTTATACCCGATACCCGATACCAATTTTCTAATACCCGAAACAATACATGAGTTTTTATAGTATACTTTTATGTTTACTTCACAATTTTTATGTTTAAGTTTTTGTAGAATGCATATTACTAAGTAAATAATTTGTAATTAAGGGGATTTAGGGTTTTTATAATATGTTTAATTCATTACAAAGCAAATTTAAATTTTAAACAAATTAAAAAGTGTATAAAAAATTACAAATTCAAAACCGGATATTAATACCCGGTCGTACCCGGTTCCAATACCCGAACCCGATCATACCCTACCCAGGTACATAGGATTGAGTTTTTCTCTTCAATACCCTACCCGAACCAAACCCGATTTATCTCAATACCCGATTTTCTAATACCCGATCATACCCGAACCCGGGTATTAGAAAAAACCCGATTTGTGCACCTCTACATCAGCTCACTCGCTTAATTTTGAGCCTCACCTCACACTCAAGGATCCAATGTATGGATTGAAAAAAAAATACCACCATGATAACTTAATCATTCGATAAGGGTAACTAATAAGTATTCGGTGTTCAACTGATAGGAAAATTTGTGTGGTTCAGGTACAAACGCTGATGCCTAACTCGATTACTTGAAATT
>NW_027499534.1:0-93582 GCF_021521415.1 Bidens hawaiensis | reverse complement strand
CGTTTATTTGGGAAAAATAGCTAAACATATTGAAAAATTATGAAACTTGGTTTTGGAGTTTGATATGGGATGGTAAGATCACTGGTAAAGTTTGGGAATCATTGGAAATGTCTATGTATGGTTTGTGCGATCATGGCTTAACCGAATTTTAACAGCCGAAAAACGCACAAAAAGGCATTTTGTCAAAAGAGTTAGCTTCTGGAAATTTTGCAGGGGCTATGTAATGACATTGAGGCCATTGGTAAAATTATGGGATTTTTCGGAGGTCGTTTGATATAAACGGGCCATTTATTACATGATTATAACCTATTAAATGAATTTCTATAAATAAATAAATAATCATAAAATTTCTGGAAATATTTTTATTAAATTCTCCATGTCTTAATGTATTTTTACAAAAATTTACATAATTTATATATAATTACATATTTAGTTATTATTTATCATAGATTTAAATTATAATTGTTTTAACGAAACCGGCAGTTTTGTGTTTAACGGACTGACTGGTATGTCAAAATATCAAAAGTAGTCAAATATCATATTTTTGAATGATATTGATAAAAACGAACTTTTTACGAACACTCCGGACAATTCGGGTGAATTGTGCGCGTTTTGTATAATCAAAACCGTGTAAAAACGGAAACGAACCCTGCAATCAAACCAGACACCGAAACTTTAAAATTCTTTCATAAATCAAATCATTTTATCAATCAATATATTTACTTAAGTTTTATGTGATCTTACCTAATCCCGAAACGTATAAACGATCAACTGAGCTAGGCTTTGAAAACGGTGAAACTGAGCCAAATCCAGTTTTAAACATTTCATAGTACACAACGTCACAATCTAAGACTATGGTCATGTTCTGGGCCTAACAGCTATACCCAGATTATCTATACAGCCCGACTTAGTTTGAACACTGTACTAGTAATAACGATACGATACCGTTTATAGGAATCAGGCTATAAACGAGACATCTGACTATTTGATACGTGATTTCTGTGCGAACTACGATAAGGTGAGTTTCACGACCCCCACTTTCTAAACTGTGTTACGAACTTTTGGGGTGAAAAGCATGTTTACATAAACTGTTATACTTGAAAACGTGTGATGATGTGGATTATCTAAGTACTAACACTTGACAAGTCCCCACAAACACAAGTGATTAACTTCGTGCCGGTGGCGTGTGGATAGTACTATCGGTTTGACAAACCCAACTGTGACAGAGCCGGTGGGGTAAGCCGGAACATATGTAAAAACCAGTTGCACATTGTCATTATATATTTACATACTGCTATGTGGTGTTAGACATAGTACATACATGGGGCAAATTGGCTGTTAAATGCCAACAGGAGTGCATGGGCAGGAGAGGCCATGCAGTATAGCTCGTTTCGGTTTCACTTGTGGCTTAGTATAATGCATCATACACAGACATACATACATTCACACTGTAAACTTTACGAACTCGTGAACTGATTTCATTGATACTCGTGAAACTTGAAACTCACCAACTAGACGTAGTTGACCCGTTTTAACATGCTTTTCAGGTAAAGCAAAAATGGAATGATTTGCTTACATGCTTGGTGTTAGGAAGAAAGTTGAATAGCTGTGAATAGACGCTGATATAATACTGTATAAGAAGCTCGTAAACCGGTTATGTGTTTTTCTCATCTAGTTTGTAAACTTAGTACCAACCCATGTATTATGATGTAAATTAGTTTATGAATTTCTTTATAAACAATGTTGTTGATACCAGTATTATCTGTTACATTCCCGTATTACGCTTCCGCAACTACCTAGTCGGGTGGTGTGACAGAAGTTGGTATCAGAGCCATTGGTTATAAAGAATTAGGATATCCCTTAGGATACCCTAAGATAACCGTAGGCTCGATTAACTCTGGGAATAAAATAATATTAAATAATATACACGAATTATTCTCGTGATGAACGCGAATGGACAATTGGGTTATTATGGTCCGGAACGTAATAACAGACTTGTTTGTACGAGGAAAATTCGAGAAGAAGTCGATAAACAATCGAATAGGTAAAAATAGCAACATATGTGTATAAAATATAATAATAGATAAATATTTGTGTATATAAACGATTATTTGTGCTTATGTGTAGAAATACCTGCACGTATCTTACTATGATTAATATAGAAGGATATTATTCTTATCACTAACCATTGTGCAGGAATATGTCAAGATCTACTGATCGTGTACCTAATACCCTACCAACAAGGCCTGAGGAGGAGGAGGAGGATCCGGAAGAAGAAACGGAGGAGGAACCAGAGGAAATAGAAGAAGGTGCAGATGCGGTAATTCCTCGCGAGGTACCCCCTGATCAACCCGACTTATCGGGTTACCATTGTGACACCTACCCCCCCTAGGGAATCCCCTAGAAATGCTGCAGGACAGGGAGCTACTAGTGCTTATCGTTCACCTGTTAGAGCACCCAGATCCCCTACTCCACCTGTACAGCATACACCAGTACCCCCACCCACTATTAGAAACCGTCAGACTGCTCGTATTTCAGTGCGTCCACCTGAGCACACTTCTCTCCCACCTCGATCTACGTACCATAGGGGAGAAACATCGCGTGTCCGGGTAACAGAGATACCTATTCCTACTTGGGGTTTACCCGCCCCGGTACCCGAACCACCTCGTTATTCTGATTCAGCATGGTTTTGTTTAGCGACTGATCAGCTCTTAGACCAATCACATTCTATAAATAACCTAAACCTGCATAGACATGATATGCAAGATCACATGCGGTACATGCAGCAAGAAATCAGAATTGTGCAAAGATCCAGTGCTCACAGCCACGGGCGTCAGGATCGAGCGATGATACTACTTGGGGTATGCTTAGCAGTTAATGCGGCCCTAGTGGCTGCTGTTGTTTGGTTGTGGCTCCATGTTGCAAAGAATGGATAGGACATAATAGTCTAGTCTTATGTATATAGTCTTCTGATATCCCAAGCAGCATTTTGTTACATCGTGTTGGGCTGACTTGGGAGTTGTTTGTGGTTTAGTACTATTTCAAGCACTGGCCCTTATCGGGTTAAGTCTACATGTCACTTGGTGACAAATTTTGATATGCATATACAAGCGCTGGCCTATACCAGGTTAAGCCTATGCGCTAATTTTGGATGCATATGTACAGTAATGATTATAATTAATACAAACGTGTTTTCTTTGGCATAGTTATGTGCTGTGAAGGTGTAATATTGTAAAGTTGTGTTGATCATAGTGAAACGATATTGATTATTATATAATTGATTATTCTATAGAATGGCCCCGAAGAAAACAAACCCTTTGTCTGAGGCGGAAGTGGCCGCAATGATTGCTCGTCAACTACAAGCAGTGATACCCACAATTGTAACACAAGTCACTGCAGGCATACGTGCTAACAATACTGTTAATCAACCTACGAGCACCACCACGGCCACTGTTAATACACCTCCGCCGGACACTAATGTAGCCCCGGGTGTTACTACCCCGGTGAATACTGATATTGTCATAAATAATAATAACACTCTCCCAACTATGAATGTCACTGGGAACCCAGAACCTGTTGTGCACCCTGATAATATCCCGAACCCTGTACCGGTTGTTAACACAACTAATAGTGATAATACTCGGACCAATACCGATAATAATAATAACCGAGAACCCCCGCGTCGGGAGTACTCATACAAACAATTTACATCATGTAAACCGATCGATTTTAAGGGTATTGAAGGACCTAGCGGGCTAGTCAAATGGATAGAAAAGACCGAATCAGTAATTAATATCAGTGAGTGTCCACCGAACCGCGTGGTCAAATATGCTACCAGTATGTTTCTAGACCAAGCGCTGATGTGGTGGAACACGGTAGTCCAAATAAGGGGACAAGATGCTATTAATCGTATGTCATGGACTGAATTAAAAACCCTCATGCTAGAGCATTTTTGTCCTAAAAGTGAGATTCAGAGGTTGGAACACGAGTTATGGAATCTGGAAATGAAAGGAGCAGACCATGTGGGATACACGAATCATTTTAACGAACTGTCCCGCTTAGTTCCGTGGTTAGTTACACCGGAAGCGAAACGAATTGAACGTTATTTCTGGGGACTGACCCCTGCTGTGAGAAGTATAGTGAATTCAGTTGCCCACCCGACATTAGAAAGTGCTGTATCCCAAACGGGTGTCGTTACTTTTGATCTGATGAGAAGTGGAGTGATAAGGATGCCAGGTGAAACAACAAGTTTAAAACGAACTGATTATGGGACAAGAATGCAATGAAACCCTCAAAATAAGCGGACTCGTCCAAATACCCGAAGTTATGCCATGACCAGTTCTAATGTAAAACAAGAGACCTATAAAGGGACGTTACCGAAGTGCAGAAGATGTAACTTTCATCATGTGGGTGATTGCAAACCGATCATTTGTCAAAAGTGTGGAAGAACGGGACACTATGCCCCCAACTGTAGAACCCCCACCAACACTGTTAACCGTCCACCGCAATCAACTCAACTCCCTCGACCTCAACCAACCCGCCCACAACTCAACCAACAAACCCCACCTACCACGAACCTCCGTGCCTGCTATGAATGTGGCAGTACGGAACACTTTCGGAGATACTGCCCCAATTTGAACTCGGGTGCAGTGAGAAGGCAGAACCAAGCACAAGCATCAACCTCCAATGCAGCTAAGGGACGCGCGTTTGTATTAGGACCGGGTGAAGCGCGTCAAGATCCGAATGTGGTGACAGGTACATTCTTAGTTTCGGGTCAGTATGCTTCAGTTTTGTTTGATACGGGCGCCGATAGAAGTTTCGTATCTGTTAACTTCTTACCTTTAGAAAATATGCCGGTTAGTGAACTAACAAAACCATATACTATAGAACTCGCTAACGGTAAGTCTATACTTGTTAATCGAATAGCCCGAAACTGTTCCCTTATCTTAAACGACCACCCATTCCTTATTGATTTACTTCCAGTGGAATTGGGAAGTTTCGATGTTATAGTCGGTATGGACTGGCTATCTAAGTATAAAGCTGAAATTGTCTGTAAGGATAAGATCGTTAGAATACCTCTTTCGAATGATGAAGCTATGATTGTTCAAGGTGAGAAATCTGGTACAGTACTGCCTCTCATATCTCAACTTAAGGCATTGAAGTATTTGCGCAAAGGCTGTACATTATACTTGGCGAGTGTAACAGTTAAGGAACCCGAGGAAAAACGAATGGAAGACATCCCAGTGGTACACGAGTAATTAGATGTATTCCCCGATGAGTTGCCTGGTTTACCACCGACCCGACAAGTTGAATTCCGTGTTGACTTGATACCGGGAGCAACACCCATTGCTAAGGCACCTTATAGACTTGCGCCTTCTGAAATGCAAGAACTGTCCAACCAGTTACAAGAATTACCGGACAGGGGTTTTATTCGCCCTAGTTACTCACCGTGGGGAGCACCAGTGTTGTTTGTAAAGAAGAAAGATGGGAGTTTTCGAATGTGTATTGATTATCGGGAATTGAATAAAGTGACTATAAAGAATAGATACCCCTTACCTCGAATTGATGACTTGTTTGATCAGCTCCAAGGTGCGAAGTATTTTTCAAAAATTGATCTTAGATCTGGTTATCATCAAGTAAGAATTCAGGAAGAAGACGTACCAAAAACAGCCTTCCGACTCGGTATGGTCACTATGAATTTTTGGTTATGCCGTTTGGGTTGACAAATGCACCTGCAGTGTTTATGGACCTCATGAACCGAGTTTGCAAACCTTACCTTGACAAGTTCGTTATAGTGTTTATCGATGACATTTTGATATATTCGAGAAGTAAGGAGGAACACGAACAACATTTGCGGGAAATTTTAAAATTATTGAGGCAAGAGAAGTTATACGCAAAGTTGTCCAAATGTGAGTTTTGGCTACAAGAAGTACAGTTTTTGGGACACATTGTGAACCATCAAGGGATCCAAGTAGACCCAAGTAAAATTGAGGCCATTAAGAATTGGCAAGTGCCTAAGTCACCAAGAGAAATTCGTCAATTCTTAGGACTAGCCGGGTATTATAGAAGATTTATTGAAAACTATTCAAGTATTGCACAACCTCTAACCCTCCTAACTCAAAAAGATCGAGTATATGAATGGGGAGAAGAACAAGAAATGGCCTTCCAAACGTTAAAACAGAAGTTATGTGAGGCTCCAATATTAAGCCTTCCAGATGGAACTGATGAATTGGTGGTATATTGTGACGCATCTCGTAAAGGTTTAGGATGCGTACTGATGCAAAGAAAGAAAGTAATAGCATATGCTTCCCGACAATTAAAAGTACATGAAAAGAATTATACGACCCATGATTTGGAATTGGGAGCAGTTATCTTTGCATTGAAGATTTGGAGACATTACTTGTATGGCACTAAATGTACCATCTATACTGATCACAAAAGCCTACAACACATATTCGATCAGAAAGAGCTAAACATGAGACAAAGGAGATGGGTAGAACTGTTAAATGATTATGACTGTGAGATTAAATACCATCCGGGTAAGGCTAACGTAGTAGCTGATGCTTTAAGCCGAAAAGACAGAATCAGACCATTAAGGGTACGAGCACTCGGAATGATTGTTCAAAGTAGCCTAACCGAACAAGTTCGCGTTGCACAAGATGAGGCCTTGAAGGCAGATCAGCTAGAAAAAGAAGAACTACATGGAAATGAAAGGAATTTTGAGAAGAAAATTGATGAAGTATATTGTTACAAAAACCGGGTCTGGATTCCAACACTTCATAAACTCCGAAAGCTGATACTTGATGAAGCACACAAATCCAAATATTCTATTCATCCAGGTACTGATAAGATGTATAAGGATGTTAAAGAATTTTACTGGTGGCCTGGTATGAAAAAGGATATAGCCGTGTATGTAAGTAAATGTGCAACATGTGCAAGGGTAAAGGCGGAATATCAAAAACCTTCGGGAATGTTACAACAACCCGAAATCCCACAATGGAAATGGGAACAAATTACCATGGACTTTGTGACACACCTTCCTAAAACCTCTCGAGGACACAACGCAATTTGGGTAATTGTGGACCGATTAACCAAAACCCGCACACTTTATTCCCATCCGTAACAACTACACTACCGAAAAACTTGCTCAAATTTACATCGATGAAATAGTATCTCGACATGGAGTACCTCTTTCGATTATTTCCGATCGAGACAGTCACTTTACTTCACATTTCTGGCAAGCAGTACAAGAAGCCTTGGGAACCCGAATCGACCTAAGTACAGCTTACCATCCCCAAACCGATGGTCAATCCGAACGAACCATCCAAACCTTAGAAGATTTACTTCGTGCTTGTGTACTGGACTTCAAAGTGAATTGGGATCAACACCTCCCGCTCATTGAATTCTCTTACAATAACAGTTATCACAGTAGTATACAAGCAGCACCTTATGAAGCTCTATACGGGCGAAAATGTAGATCACCACTATGTTGGACAGAAGTGGGTGATACTCAAATTTCAAGATCCGATTTAATTCAGGAAACCACCGATAAGATCCACCAGGTTAAACAAAAATTGAAAGCTGCCCGTGACCGACAAAAGAGTTATGCCGATGTTCGCAGAAAACCGTTATCTTTTGAAATAGGTGATAAGGTATTTTTAAAAGTATCGCCATGGAAGGGTGTTATAAGATTTGGAAAGACTGGTAAACTAGCCCCGAGATACATCGGACCTTTTGACATTGTTGCAAAAATTGGTCCCGTAGCTTACCGATTAAAACTACCCTTAGAACTGAGCACTATTCACGACGTGTTTCATGTATCGAATCTGAAAAAGTGTTTGACTGATGAAACGACAATAGTACCACTGGAAGATGTTCAGATCAACGAAAAACTCAACTTCGTAGAGGAACCGGTAGAAATTGTAGACGGGAAAACCAAACAGTTACGACACAACAAAATTTCATTGGTAAAAGTTCGGTGGAATTCAAAACAAGGACCCGAATATACTTGGGAACGAAAGGACGAATTCCGAAAGAAATACCCACACCTGTTCCCTAGAAAACCGATGACACATTAAATTTCGGGGACGAAATTTCTTAACGGGGCGAGAATGTGACATTCATGATAAAACGAGGTATACTATATTCTTTACGTAACAAGTAAACGATAAATCGGTTAATTCGTAGTGCTTAAACGAGTAACCGACCGATACTAATTATGACCCGT
The DNA here is from genome assembly GCF_021521415.1 of Bidens hawaiensis. Lineage (NCBI taxonomy): Eukaryota > Viridiplantae > Streptophyta > Magnoliopsida > Asterales > Asteraceae > Bidens > Bidens hawaiensis. Next base: position 85,355 of record NW_027499534.1, on the reverse strand, counting down.
ATACATACTGAGGGGTCATATACGAGTTATATATATGTTATAGAGGCTAACATATTGATATTTAGGCTCCAGTACGTTTAAAACTCTTTAAACGAAAATGGTTTCGTTTATCGATACGCTATAAGCTTAAACGCAATCGTTAATATCAAAACAAGCATTGTAGCATCCGTTAAGCCGAAAAAGATTTATAAAACACTTATATGACATGTTCTAAGCAATCCGTGAAAATATTTTGGAATTTTACAACGAGTCAGTACGTTTTTCTTATTTTACAAAAATAAGCTGAAAAACACTCGTTTTTACGCTATCTCTCACACCCGAATTAATTTTCTTGCGAAAAACCGAACCCGAACTAAACTTGAAGTGGGCTTTTCATGTTTGGGCTTGTGTGATTGGAGTAATGGGCCAAAACAGCCCATTAAGGGCCATTTAAAGAATTCCGATCGGAATTATTGGTACCAAATTACACACCTTTTTATAACTTCACCCTTAAGCTCTTATTATTCATTATAACATATAAGTTTTGAAGTCCAGCAACTCTAGTTCTGTCCTTCCAAATCCTTGCCCAAAACCCTCAAGTAAGTTGCATTTACATGGATTTTTAACCATCCTTTAACTAAGTTATAATCTTATAAACATGTTTTAGTTAGTTTTAAACATGTTTAAGCATCCAAAAACCCTAAAAATCAAGTAAAATTATGTTTTGATGTTAAACATGTTTAAAAACCAGGAACATATACTTTTTTGGTCAAAAACGCGGATTAGAACATGAATACAACGTTTTTACGGTTAGAAAGTTCGGTTTGAACCCAAAACCGAAACCCTAATTATCAAGGCTGTTACATGGATGATTTATGCTTGGTTTGATGTTATATGATATGTAGATATACTGAGTTTGCAACCCGAGACCCGGAAAGTCGTTTAAGCTAGCAAAATTCATCGAAAACCGACAAGGTAAACCCGTAATACTCGTTTAGGGGCTGTTTAGTATTAGGTTGTGACGTGCTTGTTGTTAGCTTGTGAAAACATGCAGGGACATTAGGGATCATATAAATGAGTCCCTGTTCGAATTTGGTAATTTTTCGATAAACGGAGAATATTTGGTGAATTTATTCCCGTTTATGAGCGTTTATTTGGGAAAAATAGCTAAACATATTGAAAAATTATGAAACTTGGTTTTGGAGTTTGATATGGGATGGTAAGATCACTGGTAAAGTTTGGGAATCATTGGAAATGTCTATGTAAGGTTTGTGCGATCATGGCTTAACCGAATTTTAACAGCCGAAAAACGCACAAAAAGGCATTTTGTCAAAAGATTTAGGTTCTGGAAATTTTGCAGGGGCTATGTAATGACATTGAGGCCATTGGAAATTTTGCAGGGGCTATGAATTCACTCATCTACTTTTTGTAGTTGACGTTTTATTACATGTTTTCAGGAAATGAAGCAGGAAGTAGCTAATAGCTGATAGAGGCCTTAGAGAGATGAAGGCTAGGCTAGGAGTTGTTTGGAAACTTGATATTTTGTATTAAAACAATTTGTTTCATGTTACCTGGATGATGTAATATTTGACAGTTTGGTTATGTTTATGCATTTAGACTTTTATACTATTGTGCTCAATCAATCACGACCTAGTCGCCACGCCTCGGTTTTCCGCCATTACGACCGGGGTGTGACAGATTGGTATCAGAGACAATGGTTATAGGGAATTAGGAAACCGACCTAGACTATAACCTAGGACCCTTAACTCTAGATAATTCATGCATCACTATCACACGCCCACACTTATGTGCTTGCTATGTGCTTATGTGCTGCATCTTAAATTGTGTCTATCGTAGCGATGTATTCTTTGGCTATTCCTTATCCTGTTATTCTTATTCCCGGTATCATTCTTGCGCGTTCTTTTTCTTTTTTTTCAGAATGCCTCCTCGTCGCTCGTCCGTTAATGCTGACCCTGCTGACCTCGCTGCCATCATAGCGCAGCAAATTGCAGCAGTTCTTCCGGGTCTGGTTAACAACCTAAGGCAAGAAGGAACCTCGGGTGCGCCTCAAGCCCCAGAACCGAATCCTACTCTTCAGGCCGACAGGCTCTATAAGGCTTTTACTAACACTGGGCCTACGAGCTTTAATGGATCCGAGGGAGCTGCTGGTCTTCTCCAGTGGTTCGAGAAAGTCGAAGCTTCATTCAACATGTGCTCTTGCCCGGATGAACTCAGGGTCAAATTCGCGGCGAGTATGTTCCACAAACGGGCTCTCACGTGGTGGAATATCGAGATTAGAACCAGGGGGCGAGACGCGGTCTTAGCCTTGCCCTGGGCCGAGTTTGTTGAGCTAGTCACGCAGGAGTTCGTTCCGAGAACCGAACTCCAGAAATTGGAGGCTGAGTTTAGGGCGCACACGATGAAGGGCGCCGATCACATGAAGTACACGGAGAGATTTCATGAACTCTCCCTATTGGTGCCCCACATGGTTACCCCAGCTTCACGCGCTGTCGAGCAATACATCAGCGGTCTTCCGGACTCTATGAGGGGCATTGCGGTTGCAGTTGACCCCACTACACTTAAGGCAGTGATCGATCTCACTGCCCGTTTGACCAGGGAACAGCTCAGGTCCGGTGTTTTGCATCAGGATAAGGGCAAATCTTCCGATGGGAAAGCGAAAAAGGGGAATAATAGGAAGCGGAAAGCGACCTACTTAACTGCGATCACTGGTGCTACGCCTATCAACTCCATGGCCCCCGTTTCAGCCGCAACAGTTCAGGGAAGACCGAGAAAGGAATATACTGGGCCGCATCCCAAGTGCAACTTATGTTCTTATCATCACCCAACAAGTGAGTTGTGCCGCAAGTGCACAAATTGTGGACGATTCGGACACCTGGTGGAGCGCTGCAGGAGTCCTGGCAACCAATTGGCTGTGGGGAATGCTAACCCTCAGCCTAACCCTACTCGAGGCTGCTTCGAGTGTGGCGCGATGGACCATTACAGAAATCGATGCCCTCGCGTCACCAACGTTCCTCCGGCTCGCGGGAGGGCCTTCACCATTGGAGCTGCCGAAGCACGCCAAAACCCCGATGTTATTACTGGTACGTTTACTCTTAACAACAATTGGGTGTCTGTCCTATTTGATACAGGAGCTGATAGGAGTTTTGTCTCTTGCGAATTGGTTCCTTTGCTGAAATTAAAAATTTCCGAGTTGGAACCTGCCTTGGTTGTTGAACTTGCTAGTGGAGAGTCCACACAAGTGAGGTCTGTCATTCGATATTGCACCCTTACTCTTGTCACCACATCGTTCAGTATTGACCTTATACCTTTTCGTCTTGGAAGCTTCGATCTAGTTGTGGGAATGGACTGGCTGTCTAGCAATCGCGCGGAAGTAATCTGCGCCGAGAAACTTATTCGTATCCCTCTGTCTTCTGGTGAAATTCTAACCATTCAAGGGGATAGGTCGGGTGGATGCCTAAGAATCGTTTCTTGCTTAAAAGCCAGTCGGTACCTTCAAAAGAAGTATCCCGCATTTCTAGCCCGTGTTACTCTCAAGGAATCCAAAGTCAAGAGACTGCAGGACTTCCCTGTCGTGCGTGAATTTTCTGATGTTTTTCCCGATGAGCTGCCTGGACTTCCTCCTAGCAGGCAGGTGGAATTTCGTATCGATCTTATTCCTGGTGCTCTCCCTGTTGCTAAGTCTCCTTATCGTCTAGCTCCGCTGGAACTTCAAGAATTATCGAATCAGCTTCAAGAACTTCTTGGCAAGGGATTCATTCGCCCTAGCTCGTCTCCATGGGGAGCCCCAGTACTCTTCGTCAAAAAGAAGGATGGGACTTTCCGTATGTGCATTGACTATCGGGAGCTTAATAAACTGACCATCAAAAACCGGTACCCGTTACCGAGAATTGATGATCTCTTTGATCAGCTTCAGGGTGCTACGTTTTTCTCTAAGATCGATCTGCGTTCTGGTTACCATCAATTGCGTGTTCTGGAAGAGGATATCCCGAAAACTGCGTTCCGAACTCGTTACGGTCATTACGAGTTCATGGTTATGCCTTTTGGAATGATCAATGCCCCCGCCATTTTCATGGATCTGATGAATCGCGTTTGCCGTCCATATCTCGACCAGTTTGTCATTGTTTTCATAGACGATATTCTCATTTATTCTCGTTCGAGGACCGATCATGAGCTTCATCTCAGGCTTATTTTGGAGCTTCTCAGGAAGGAACAACTATATGCCAAGCTCTCCAAGTGCGAATTTTGGCTAAAGGAAGTTCAATTCTTGGGACATGTTATCAATGTCGACGGCATACACGTCGACCCTGCCAAGGTAGAAGCCATCAGAAATTGGGTAGCGCCTAAAACACCTACCGAAATCCGTTCATTTCTTGGATTGGCTGGTTACTACCGCCGATTTATCTCAAACTTCTCCAGGATTGCCTTGCCTTTGACCACTCTGACTCAGAAGGGAGAACCCTTCGTGTGGGGACGAGATCAAGAGGAAGCCTTCCAAACTCTGAAGAATAAACTTTGCCGTGCACCGATTCTATCGCTTCCGGAAGGTGACGATGACTTTACCGTTTATTGCGATGCTTCAAATCAAGGCCTCGGTTGCGTTTTAATGCAACGAGGGAAGGTCATCGCTTACGCTTCTCGACAACTCAAGGTGCACGAAAAGAACTACGCCACGCATGACCTCGAGTTGGGTGCTGTGGTGTTTGCCTTAAAAATCTGGAGACACTACCTGTACGGCACGAAGTGTGTCATCTATACCGACCACAAGAGCTTACAGCACATCCTCCATCAGAAAGAGTTGAACATGAGGCAGCGACGCTGGGTCGAACTTCTCAGCGATTACGATTGTGAAATCCGCTACCACCCGGGAAAGGCTAATGTGGTGGCTGACGCATTGAGTCGTAAAGAAAGGACCCAGCTGCACTCTATTCGAATTCAATCCAATCTTCCCTCCTTAATTCGCGAAGCTCAGAATCAGGCGCTTGTGAATGGAGATCTCAAGGGCGTTTTGTCGTGTGGAGCCGAACAGAAATTCGAAACCAAGTTGGACGGCATCCTCTATTTTCTTGATCGAGCATGGATCCCAAACTCTGAGCCTCTTCGAACGCTTATTCTAAGTGAAGCCCACAAGTCCAGATACTCGATTCATCCCGGCAGCAGCAAAATGTATCAAGATCTTAAACCTCATTATTGGTGGCCCGGGATGAAGAAAGACATCGCTTTATACGTGATGAGATGTTTGACTTGTTCGCGAGTCAAGACAGAGCATCGAAGGCCGTCTGGGCTGCTTCAGCAACCTATTATTCCTCAGTGGAAGTGGGAAGAGTTAGCTATGGATTTCATCACCAAGCTACCGCGGACGCCTAGCGGTCATGACTCAATTTGGGTTATTGTGGACATTCTAACTAAATCCGCTCACTTTATCCCGGTTCGTGAGGACTACACTACGGAAAAGTTGGCGCGGATATACATTCGTGAGATCGTTTCCCGTCATGGTGTGCCTAAGGGCATTACGTCTGATCGCGACAGCAGTTTTTCTTCCAGGTTCTGGAAATCTTTGCAGAAGGCCTTTGGGACAAGTGTGAAGCTTAGCTCTTCCTATCATCCAGAAACTGATGGGCAGAGCGAGAGGACCATACGAACCCTAGAGGACATGTTGAGAGCTTGTATCCTTGAATTCGGTAATAGTTGGGAAGCTCATCTGCCGCTGGCAGAATTTTCTTACAACAATAGTTACCACTCTTCTATTAAATGCGCGCCGTTTGAAGCTCTTTACGGTCGCAAGTGTCGCTCACCCTTGTGTTGGTCCGAGACCGGGGATTCACAGATCATCGGCCCGGAACTAATACAGGAAACAACCGATCAAATCGCTATCATTCAACAGCGACTCAAAGACGCCCGTTGTCGGCATAAGTACTACGCAGACAAACGACGCAAGCCACTCGAGTTTCAAGTTGGTGACCGTGTTCTGCTGAAAGTTTCCCCCTGGAAGGGCGTAGTCCGTTTCGGGAAGAAGGGAAAGTTCGCTCCTAGGTATGTTGGACCATTCAAAATCCTTGAAAGGATCGGACCAGTTGCCTATCGTCTTGAGCTGCCGCCGGAACTCGGTAGAGTTCACAATGTTTTTCATGTTTCGCAGTTAAAGAAGTGTCTTGTTGACGAGGCCCTTCTCATTCCCGTCGACGAGGTTCGAATTAACGACAATCTGCTTTTTGTTGAAGAACCCGTCGAAATCTTGGATCGCGAGGTCAAGAAGACCAAGCGTAGCCGCATACCGCTTGTGAATGTTCGATGGAATAACAAACGCGGACCCGAGTTTACATGGGAACGCGAAGATCAAATGAAGGAGAAATACCCTCATCTGTTCTCTTAGTCTCTATTCTTGTAATCTATTGTCTAGAAGTCAATATAACATTTGCAGCATGTATCAAATAATTGTGTTATTCAATGATTATCGTGTTGCCTTATTATGCTTATAAGTATTCTTTTATTTGCATCCACAAATTTGGCTACTCAGGGCTCATGCTGGGAGCACAAGTCATATCTACTCAATCATATGAATTTTGGGGAAATTTATACATTATTTAAGCCAAAAATTTGTCATTCATTCTTGCATTCATGGAGCATGGTTGTGTGTATGTGTGTGGTGTCGTGTCAAATTTTCTAGCCGCACACAATAGAGCTTATACATTGATACAAGGTGAGCTCGTAATTATAGTCCGGAATATAATTACATCAAGGTCACAGGTGTATACGTGTATAAGCAATATGCTATTGTGTAACTAGAAGTCGTGAACTCAAGGTTCGTGTAGAGAAATATTCGACAAAGGTTGAAGAAGTGGTGGGTTAGCCGCTGGTACACCCTATATATAAACCTCTTCGGCACGAGTTGAATATGTCTGAAGCGAAACCTGGAATTAGGGACTTATAGTTAGCGTGGCAGCTGTGAGACATTGAATTCAAGAATTACCGAGGGTAATATTCGCGGAAGATTGAAGGAGTGGTGGGTTAGCCGCTGGTACACCCTATATATAAACCCCTTCAATCCGAAATGAATATGTCTAATGTAAAGCTTGAGGATGATGCCTTGTAGTGGAAAATAGTGTGTCGTCCTGTGTGTCATTGATCTAATAGGAGTCGAAGGAAACACCCAAGTAAGGTTGAAGGAGTGGTGGGTTAGCCGCTGGTACACCCTATATATAAGCCCCTTCGGCTTGATTTGGGTGGTGCCTGAGACGAATATTAGAAGTGGTGGCGCATAGTGGTCATCATGGGATCATGTAATCTTAATCATCGATGCATCAAGTATACTAAAAAGCTAAATTTCGGGACGAAATTCCCCTAAGTTGGGGAGGATGTAACGCCCTGGAATTTGACTGGTAGACAAAAATCAAGGAATCATCGGAAACTATACACTTTGGGGTTCTGGACGATAAGTTCGGAACCCATATCATTGGAGAAATCTGCTTTTATCATTTGAAATGTTTATTTTATAAAACGACATTTACGCCTGGAAAATATTAATTTTTATGCTTTTGAAAAATAAAATGTTCTTATTTAAAAAAAAAAAAAAAAAAAAAAAAAAAAAGGATTTTAAATAATTATTCGGAAAATGGTTTATAAAAGTTTTGCTGAAAAAGTTTTAGTTTGTTTAAAAACTTATGAACTCGACTAGTCTTGACCCGTCGGTAGCCTAAACCCGAACCCGAGTCACCCGAGTATTTAAGCGGAAAATCAAGTATTCTTACACCATCTCTTTCATTTCCACCAACACTTCCCACCCAAACACTCCCACTTCTAGAGAGAGAGTAGTGAGAGAAAGTCATCCAATCTAAGATTCGAGTCCACCAATCTGTTTATCGTTGTTGTCGGTAAGATCTTCTTGAAAATCATACGTTTTTACAACCAAAACCCGCCCCGAATCGAGCAAAAACTCCGACTTTTGTGTCAAGTGTGTTCTTGGTCAAAAACCGTCATTTTTTGGTGTCAAAATGCAAGCTTTTGTGTTTAAAAGTACTAGGAATCGATACCCCTTTCAATCCCGAGCATTTCCATGTCAAAAACTTCGATTTTGGGTCAAAAATCTGGAAAATCTGGAAAACCCGTGGGTATCTCCGTCGCCCAGCTTGAAGGAGTCGAATCAGTCCAGTCGATCGAACCAGTCGATCGAATCAGTTCATTCGATCGAATGTGTCGATCGAACCAGTCCAGTCGACCGAATAGGAAAGCAACCGAATGGTCTCCAACTCATTCGACCGAATGAGCTTCGTATTCGATCGAACGTCTGTCTATTCGATCGAATGAGTGTCTATTCGATCGAATGTGTTTCGATTCGATCGAATGTGTTCCTATTCGATCGAATCAGGTCAGAACCAAGCTGTTTCGTCTTTAAAACCTAGTTTTTGCTCGAGATCGTGTAAGGCTTACACTCTTAGACTTAAACTGCGTTGTTAACTTATTATGTCCTTGTCTAGACTTAGAGGATCGACGTTTGACAGCACCCGACCGCCCTAGCAACCACACCTAGTCAACAAGGTGAGTTCATAGCCCCCATTTTTCTTTTAAAGCCTTTCAAATCATTGGGGGTGAAAACATGGTAAATGTACACGTTTTGACAAAACACATTTATTCAAACATTACTTATCATAAACACTTGACAAATCTTTTGCAAACAATGAACATTGGGAAAACAAGTAATCATGGCAGGTTACGCGTACCTTAACTTTCTCGGAAGTTGTGTATGCATAATCAAATATTCAGGAGTAAATATGGGAATCACTCAGCGTTTAGGGAACATTGGACGTTTGGAAATCAAAGTCATGTACCCGTTATACCTTATCATGAAAACACATTATTCATTGGTCAGTCTTGTGATCGTGTGAACAGTGGCAATATAGGTCACAATAGTGCATAAGTTTGATCTCCAAGTGGTCGATTGGTAGACAGGCCGTCACTAGATGTGGGATTCTAAAGTGATCGATTTAGAATACACGTGACCTATGGGGTTCTTAAGTGTTCGATTAAGAATCCGAAGGATCTCTTAAGTGTTCGATTAAGGATCCGAAGGATCTCCTAAGTGATCGATTAGGAAATCCAAGAGATACTAAAGTACGCTTTAGAATTCTCTCATGGTACCCAAAGTGATCGATTTGGGTTACCATCAAGGAAATCAAGTAGCATAGTGTGGTCTTGTGTGGGGTCGATGTCAGGTCTTGTGTGATCATTATGCATCATTATCATTTTTCATCATGGCATGGTTACATATGATTCTTGGGTATCTTATACATATATCCTTGATACCGTTCCTCCTGCATGCATGGAAACAATAATTGGAATCTTTATACGAAACTCTTGCAGATTCAGTTGAGATGATAAGCATACCAAGCATAGTAGGATAAGTGGTAGGAGTGGTGGGTTAGCCGATGGTACACCCTATATATAAACCCCTACAACTTAGCCTAGTATGCTTGTGTAGGGCTTATCACTACAGTATTAGTTAACCTATGAATTCACTCATCTACTTTTTGTAGTTGACGTTTTATTACATGTTTTCAGGAAATGAAGCAGGAAGTAGCTAATAGCTGATAGAGGCCTTAGAGAGATGAAGGCTAGGCTAGGAGTTGTTTGGAAACTTGATATTTTGTATTAAAACAATTTGTTTCATGTTACCTGGATGATGTAATATTTGACAGTTTGGTTATGTTTATGCATTTAGACTTTTATACTATTGTGCTCAATCAATCACGACCTAGTCGCCACGCCTCGGTTTTCCGCCATTACGACCGGGGTGTGACAAGTATTATCTGTTACATTCCCGTATTACGCTTCCGCAACTACCTAGTCGGGGTGTGACAGTTGCCCCTAGAAAAGGATCATGTACTCCTGTTGGCATTTAACAGCCAATTTGCCCCATGTATGTACTATGTCAATGCTATAGTTGCTGTAGTGTATTATCTACCATTCAACTTTTCAAAGTTGATATTTGAGGTAATGGTAAGCATACTGAAAAAGGCAAACAAATATAAATTCCTAGCCTATCCTAGGTAGCTGCATAAAATCCTCAATCATGAGCAACAAGATTTACCAACAATGGGTACAACACATGTGTTGCGGAATCCAAATACCTACAAAAGGATTGCTAATCTGGCTAGCACAAGCAGATTCAATCCAAATGTTGAATTTGATGTTTTACCATGGTTGGTCAACCATGATGCTGATATTATACGTGTTCCTGAGTTAACCTCGGAGGAGGAGGATGATGATGAGATGGAGATTGATGATGGTGATGACAATGATGATGGAGGAGATGAGGAAGATGGTAATGAAGAAGGAGCTGAAGGAGTATTTATTACTAATGTACATGATCAGGAGGAGAATCAACCCATTCCAACACCACTAATCACACCCTTAGCCACACCACCTTACTCACCACCACCACATGACAAATCCCCACCTCAAACACCACCTACCCTAACCCAAAGCACATCTGAAACCTTAAACCAAACACCACCTCAAACAATTGACCAATCTACATTCCAACCCCAAACCCTTACCCAAGGCCAAAGCCAACCAACAAATGAACCATATATCCCAGAAACTGTTCCCACACACTTTCAAACTTACCCATCCACACCAATTCAATCACCAACACACTCCCAGAATTTGGATCAATCCAACCGACCCACATTCACAATAACCCATTCTAGAACCTTTTTAATACAAACCATCAAACCATTACCCTTATCAAGCCAAAACATAACCAAAAGCCCAAGTCCTCCCAAAAACCAACCCTTTACCTGAACCTTTTTCTTTTTCACCACCTGATACCCCTCCCATACTCGTTATGTTTTCAAAATAATTATGGAGTTGATTCATGAAATTTGGTGTTAAGAGGACATAATGCTGAATTGAGAAAAGAATTTGTTGATTTAAAAGAATAGCTGGCCCAAGCACTTCAAAGAACTCAAACCCTAGAGGCAGAGGTTGAGAAGACCTCAGCTGCCCTAAAACATGGGGAGAATATTCCTGTGGCAACTGTTGATAATGAGATTGTTTTTGAAGAAAGGGTGAATGTGGATGTAGAAGCTGAAGACGATAAATATCTTAAGTGCTTATGGTGACAGTGAAGATGAGGAGAATGGAGAGAAAATGATCTTTGATGAAGATTATGAAGGAGATAAGTCTGATGAAGATGTTTAAAACTCTAATGTGAATGATGAGGTGCTTAATACTTTGTATGGTGACATTGATGATGATTTGCATAGGAAGGAGAAAGAGATTGTTAATGGGTTGGATGGACAAGACACTGATAAGGTGAATACTTATAATATGGCCACAACAGAAGCAATAGCAGCTGATGCTATTGCTACTGATGTAATGACTGATGCAGTGGCTACATATGTGATGACAGATGTAGTGATAGATGAAGGAGCTGCTACTTAGGAACTAGTCCATACTGAACAAGAAAACAATGAAGACAGTTCCAAGTGAGTAGAGCATGATAAGGAGATGAATGAATTATTGGAAGATATTGACAAATTTCCCTTTGAAACAGAAGAAGAAAAGAAAAAGATATTAGCTAAGGGGAACGCAATAGCGGATGAAGAAGAAGAGCCTATTCTATCAAAGAAAATAAATGATGATGATGATGATGATGAAGCTGATGAGGATGAGAATGTTGAAGCAGCCAAAAGGTTTGAAAAAGTACTTAACGAAACATGGGAGATGGAATATATTGCCCAAACCCTAATAGTAGAAGAATTGGCTGAGCAAGAAGATTTGATTGAACAAGCTAACATTACCAAAACGTTGAATCAAGAAGAGGAAGAGGATCAGGAAGTAATTGATATGTTGGTTAATATGAAAAGAGCTAAAGAGGTGGATAATTCTTTGGCAATGGTTTTTGGTATATTCAGTAAACCCCATATTGAACCTGAGAAGGAAGCTGAAAATGAAGAATCTATGAAACAGGGGGGAGACTGAGGAAACAGTAGAAACATTATTGAAAAAGGCCTCCAAAATACATGAGGAGTTCACATCTAAAGTGATCAGGTTTGAGAAGACTTATACTAAAAAGAGAAGGGCCGGTGAACAGACTGATGGTGAGAAGTCAACAAAAAGGGCTAGATGGGATGATAAAAATAAATTCTTTGTTGAAACTCCTGAGAAGCAGGAAAGCCCATTAAGGTATGTTCCAATTCAGATGATAAGGCCGGATGATATCCCTGAAGATGTACTAAATCCAGAGGAACCAAAAATTGATGCTGCAGATGAGACTACTGAAAAAGAAGACACTACTGAAGAATATGACTCTAATGATAATGATCAGGGTAAAACTGCTGAAAAAGTTGATATTGTGTCCCACAAGTTGAAATGAATGATGAGCAAATGAGAAATATCCAACAAAGTCTGGATGAGGCTAAAAGGAATAATCCTTTAGTAATCAAGTTGATAAGGTTTGAATACAGTTTTGAAAGATTGGCTCCTCTATCTGATGAGGAGATACAAAAAATGATTGATAGAGAGGATTAAGAGCTAAAGATAACGCTTCAAAAGAAAAATATTGACTCTATGAAGTACAGAGAGTATATAAGAAGGCATGGGCCGAATGAGAAGGATTTAAGCAGGATGAGTTTCCAAGATTTGGAAAGACAGTATAACACAACAAGGGAAACTATATAGAAAGAAGAGAAGGAAAGATTTGTAAGAGAATCAAAACAAAATGATAGAATAGAGGAGGTAAGGAAAAAGTATGGAGGAAAGTGTGGATATTTGATTGACAGAGGTACAGCGCCTGAGCTGGTTGATAACTTGTCAAAGATAGTGGTTGAATCTCACTTCAATTGACTATCAAAGAAAGATCAACCAAAGAAAGATCAACCTGAACCTTCTGCCAAGAGGCCAAGTCTAGTAAAATTTGCTGATAAAATCAAGGAGGATAGAAAGTCAAAATGGGAAGATGAACAAATAATTTTGTTGGAGAGGCTGATGGAAGCCAGGGGGAGATCGAATAAATTGGAAGGAATGAGCAGATCAGACATAATTGATCTACTTTTGTCTGAGATGGAAAAGCACAAGTTGGAAAAGTCTGAAACATCCAAGGCTCCTATCCCTGTAGAAGTTAAAACAAAACCTGTCGAACACAAAGATCCATGGGAGGATGAGGAGATGATTAAATTGTTGAAGAAGGTAATGAAGAATAAGGGCATGAAAGAAAATATGTTTGACATGTTGGGAAAGGCACAACTAAAAGAACTATTTTATGAACAAAAAGCTGAATGGGAGAAGCTACTACCTGAGAAGGAAATTCCAAAAAGCTTTGTTGGTGGAAAGTTCATACCAGCCTATCACAGCTCATTGATGAAAAGATTATGGAAATGATTGGTAGATTATTCAGGGATGGAGGTGAAAACCTTGTTGTTCTGATGATGATGCCTGCTGAGTTGATTGTTAATATGTATAAGAAGAAATTTGGAATCACAGGGCCTACTAAACCAATGAAGTCTATTCCTACAATGCCCTCTGCTTCAAGGAGACACATCTCAACATCCAGAAATGAGCGACGAAGAGTAGGAACTCAAAAGGAAGAAAGGCCACAAACTGATGTGGAATTACCAATGACACTCTTCTATGACTAAGTCTCTAATACTTTGAAAGTGATAATCCAAAGCAGAGAACTAAGGGAGATTATTTTCAAAGATGACTTTGCTGATTATAAGAGAGAGCAGCTTGAGATTATGGCCAATCTTGACTTGTATGACTATCATGATAGAAACAAGATGGAAAGAAGACAACAAAATGAGTTGTCAAAGTATTTGAAGATTGAAGCTGAGAAGAATATTCCATTGTTGGATCAAAGAAAGAAGTGGGAGCTAACTAAGCAAGAAAAGAACATAAGAGCAAAGCACATAAGTATTATAAGAAGTGCTGAATTTGGCTACCTCTCAAAAGTCAAAAACAAGAAACCACTGTCCAACTTATATACTTGCATCAGTATTAGGAGACGCATGACAAGAGCCAACCACGAGGTATAGAAGAATGGTAGAATTGATCAAATTGACTACAACAGTAATGAAGACCACAACATTCTTCGCAACTCAGATGGACTGATTTTGGGTATAATCAAGACTAATGAAGATCTGAATTTTGTATGCAATGAAGATTTGAGGATATAATGGAAATGGCAATACCTGAGAATCACCCTCATCATCAAACATTATTTGTGTTCAAGCAAAGGGCAGGATCAGTGATAGTTGATCGAAGACTAGCAGCCCAAAATGCAAGGAGACAAAGACTTTATTTAGGTTTAGGGGTTGCTTTGTAATGTCTACGGACAGAATTTAAAATATGTAATCTTTTAATTTTGATATGTAATTTGGTTTTTATTTAATATGTATTTTGACTAACTGTATGTAACCTTAGAGGTCTTTTGGGACAGCTGAGGTGTTCTAATCTAAGGGGAGATCGTTGAGTTAAAGATTTGACATGAAATGACTCAAGGAAGATTAAGGGAGATTGGAATAAAAACCAAGGTTTTACTTGTCCTAGTAAGGTATTTTGCCTAACGGGCAAGGTTATCTTCCTGAAGTCTTTGTTAGTATCAATCCGAGCAGGATTCACTATGTATAGCAAGGTTGTTCTTCATAGTAAATCAAGGTTTGCTTCCGAGTAAGCTCTTGGCTAACCAGGCTTTTGAACCCAAGTATTTGGAAGATCTAGCAAGGTATTCTTTAATAAAACAGTGATCCGAGCATGATTGATGAATGTTGATAAAGAATTATCTTAAGGACTCTGTCGAGCACGGTTCAACTCTTAGCAAGCTACAGTGTTACCAACATACTTTGATTTGCAAATAAGTTATTCGTTAACAAAGGGTTGAAATGATCTCTGAAGAACAACTTTGCTCATTAGATCATATCAAGCAAAGTTTGCAATGGTCAAGAAGATTGAAGTCTGCTAGGTGAGAATTTTCTAAGGAAAATACGCTAAGTAAAGTCTACCCGGAGAACTGTTTACCAGCACACTTTAAGGTTACCAGGTCAACTCGAAGAAGACAAAAGGCACAAAGCCTACCCGGAAGATATGTTTTTACACTTAGTAAATTTTTTAATATGTAATTCGATTATGAACCTTTCATTAGGGTTTCTAGAAGGAATGACAGCTGTCAAGTAGTGGCAGGCCTATAAATAGAATAATTTAGGGCACGCCTACTACATATTTGCCACTTTACACTTTTTCAGACCTACCAAATATTCCTGACTGAGCGTGATGGTTGTCCTAAGATTAGTACGGAAAAATATTCCTTACAAGTAACCCTAATCGATTTACATTTGTATGAAAAGCTTCTATAAATGGAAATCTTTTGAGTGATTGTTTGTGTTTAATACATTTAATATCCTTTAGCAAAAGATAGTGTTTGTTTGTGATTCCGCCTTTAACAAATAACTCATCTTAGCATGAATAGCAACGTCATCAACCTTCTTTTAGACACATTTATTATTTGGGTTGTGACCTTTATTGTGAGTTTGAGCGATTTACGGGATCGACAGATCTGTTTGGTTGTTGAATTGTGTTATTGAAGTGATTTGTAATGATGTTAGATTGAGTTTGTATGGTTTGGAAACAAACTGTTCTATATAGTTTAAATTTGGATTTCGGATTGGTTTTGGCTTGAAATTGTATTTCCGTATTGGTTTGGGTTTGTTCAAAAGGTTGATACGAGCATTTTGAGTTGCTATTTTTGTGATTTGCTTAGGTTTTGGCTAGTTAATCCATGGATTTTTGATTGTTTGGCAAAAGTTTGAATCTGGAAAAATTTCCAGATCTGGAAATTGGTACTTGAATGTTTGAAGATTCTAATATGAACACTGATACTTTATGATGAATTTGTTCATTCGTTACGAGATTCTTCTTAATTCGTTATCAGAGCTTAACAGATTCGAGCCACGTGTCAAGGTTGTTACAACAAAAAAACAACTTCAGTCGTTACTATAGCTGATTTGTTAATTAGCTATTCATGATAGAAACACATTCGTCAATACTAATTCTTCATCCATTCGTTAATATATTCGGGTGTTGATCCATCATCTTTGAATCTCCATTCGTTATTGTTATTCGTTATTATCATTCGTGAAAACTGAGCACCATTCGTCACGTCATTTGTCACGTGATTCATACTCCAATTCGTTAACACAATCCATTCGCCACTGTTCACTATTCTACCATTCGTTACAATATTCATCCATTCGTTCTATCCATTCATTATATATATTTTCATTTTACCCCTTTAAGTATCAAGTTTTGAAATTGTTAAACCTACACTTTTATTTTAATCTACTTTTGAGATGGCTAGTTTCAACGCACTGGCATCTCAAAACATGTTGATGCAACAAATGTTACATCTTGAAACTAAGATCGAATCACATTCAAAATGTCTTCGTTTAATGAAATTTAGTGATTTTGAAAAATGGGAACCACAATTCAGAGCCCATCTAGGGTCTGTACATCCAAACTGTTCAAGATGTCTTGGCGATGTTTATACGGTACCTATGAATGGTTTTAAAACAACTAGTTTTACTCTAAAGGCTTTTTTTCAATATTCTCAAAAAGAAAAGAAGATTTAGAGATTTAACAGAAGGCAAATTCCACATTAACAATGGTATTACCAGAAAATATTTTTCATCAAGTGAGATGTATGAAAATTTTTGCATCTTTGTTTCAGCACATTCAAATGAGAAGTATGGGAAATACCGAGGAAAGAAAAAAATGTGATGGTAAAGTTTCAGTTTCGAAATTTTAACTTATTGAAAGGAGAGACTGTTGAAGAGATGCTTACAAGATTCAATCATCTTATAGCTGAGATGAATAAGCTAAACACGGAACCTGGTGAGATTGATAAGATTGATACTATGATAAATGCTCTTCCATGTTCTTATTCGACATTTCTCATGGTACTTAAAGAAAATAATTTCTTTAAAAATGAAGATCTTAATGCAATGGAATTCATACATAAAATTGAAGATTAGGAGTATGACATGAAATTCCAAAAGTCGTCAAAAGAAACCCAAGATCCGACTTTATTATTGAAGAGTTTTTTGTTTACCTTTGAGTAGTTTTGACGCTCCAATTAATGCATTTCTTACTCAAACTTTACAAGAAGGATAATCTTTTTTGTGCATTCATGACATCTCATGAAAACTAGGTGGGAAGCAAGATTTCTACAAGAGAATTGACTGATGAAGATTATGATCAGATTAATCATGATGATCTATAATTAATGGACCTCAAATGTAACATGGCTATGATTGTACAAAAAGTGAAGAAGTTTATACAACAAACTGGTAAAGATTCACCATCATTGAACAAGCGGGTTCGACTTTGATAAATTGAAGGCCAGATGTTATATTTGCCATGGAATGTGATAAGCCGAAGAAAGAATACAACGGACCTTGTTCTCAATACATAAATTCAGGAAAGACTCTTACAAAGGTGAAAGATAAACCTTCCGGCGGAGATTCTTCAAGGGCTGTAGGATCATAAGCTTTACTCACAGTTGAAGAGATTGATTGTATTCAACGATTTTTGGGCAATGGTAATCAAGCCAATCTTGAAATGTCTAATCAAGTGGAAAATTTTCAAGACGCTAGTGGAGTGGGATCGACTTATGAAAGTTAAGTTGAAACTGAATCAGATTAAGATGCTTCTTACAACAAGAAACCGACTACTTTTGCTTGCATGGAAAAATCGACGAGGTCAGTTCTTCATCTGTTTATGTTAAGTTACCAGAAAATGTGTCTTGTTCTAATTTTGAAACACTTAAGTCAAAAATTTATTTAATTAATGCTCAAAATGATTCACTAATGAAAGAACTTGCTTCGATCAAGGATACATATAAACAATCATTAGAGTCACAAAAGAAATCTAAGGATAATATTGAGGGATTGTTTGTAAGTAATCATCATTTGAAAGCTGAACATTCCGTGAAAATGAACATTAATGAAAAAAAATTTCAAGAAAATCTCAAACAAAGAACTAAGATAACCGAATTAACTATATATTAAAATCATAACGAGTAGCACACTATTCGTCCTTCGATCATTAGCGAATGAGGTCATTATTTATCAGACCAAAGAAAGTCAATGAACATTAA
The DNA here is from genome assembly GCF_021521415.1 of Bidens hawaiensis. Taxonomy (NCBI): domain Eukaryota; kingdom Viridiplantae; phylum Streptophyta; class Magnoliopsida; order Asterales; family Asteraceae; genus Bidens; species Bidens hawaiensis. The sequence goes on along the minus strand of NW_027499534.1, from coordinate 67,210 downwards.
CGAATGATTACATTAGATATCATTTTTCATTATGAATGACCTTCATTCGTTATCATTTAAGTTAACAAATGGGGTTCCACCCATTACAACAGTTTAACGAATGGGGTGTTAAATAAAAAGGTAAAATGACATTTCAGTTTAACTTTCCAATTAATAAATAAGTATCAAAACCCGTGTTTTGATAACTTTTACCTTAAAACCTTTTTACCACTTGGGGTGAAAGCCAATACCTTAACGTTTTTTTACGTGAGCACATAACTTAAAAACAATTAACTTAAATTCATGGGAAAATCTTTTTGTATTCCCTTTTTCAAAATTACTCGTTTGCTCGGAAATCGAAAATAAAGCAGAAACAAAATATTTTGTTTCAACAAAATTACAGAATATCTTTGGATTTGGAATATTTTTGAAATGAGATCAAAATTAAACTATGAAAATATGAAATTTATTCTACGAAAGCAGTACATATTTTTTTAGTTGAGTAGAAAATCATATTTACCAAATCGCCCTTCGACTACAGTTTTTTATTTCAGCATTATTAGGACTGGTGTTATGCCAGTCATTGGTATTGTTGTCCACTTAAACTCTAAGAACAAATATTTTTGAAATTTCAGTGATATGATTAAAATTTGTTGAATTAATCAGAAATCATAAGTGGCCCTTATCTTTCAGACATAATTGAAATATCTCATACAATGAAGATTATCATGTATATCATTTTCTTACTAAAAATGATTAGCTGTGACTCATACAAAAATAACAAGTAGAAAATAAAGAAGAAGGTATATTTTTCCATTAATATAGGTATTACTACACGAAGATATGGTTCCATTTTAACAAAATAAAAGGATAAAATATTTAGAAATTGTACAGGCCTTAACCTACAGTTCAATACATTGGTTTATAGTATACGCGGAGAACATCCAAGGCTTGTACGAAACGCTAAGAAAATAATTCAGAATACTTAAGCCTTAACTTTCAGATTGGTATTCCTACACGCGTTGATGTCACCCCCTCAATTTTCAACTAACGGGGTTTTACCATGAGGCGGTGACATACCAAGATCTAGCCATGTTTCAAAACGAACAACCAATTTATAATGGAAAATATTTGAACATTCTTGCTCATCATAAATAATGTAAGTACATTTACAATAAGGTTTTTACATTTGCGGAAGCGTATAATTTATGAAAACTTTTAAAAACCCAGAGTGCGTGTCCAGACGCCCAGGCATATCATTTCATTAAAGACTCCCAGCATAGTTCGATGCTTAGTGGGATCCATGCATCCTAGACTCATTTCAACTTCGCACGTGCATCTTAAACACCCGAGAAAGACATGATAAAACGGGTCAACACAACGGTTGTGAGTTCACAGGTTGAGTTTAAAAACAAGTTTGTCAAACAAACCATCTAGTAAGTAAATAGTGTAAGTAGTAAAGCATGGATAATGTATGCATTAGTAATACCGGTAGTTAACTACGCTAGCAATAATGTTACATTTGTGTGAGTTCCATTGTGACCGAGGCTGACTTGTTAGTTTGTTTTCCACCCACGGAGTCTAATATAAGACTCGTGCATATTGTGTTCCTAGTAAATGAAACGCCCAATGACTCCCTCAACCGAGAGCCCCAGGGGGTTCGCCAAACCCAGTAGTACTACCTTTCGTTACCGAGCCAATGTACAATTGTTAACCGTCCAATGTGCATGTGGGACTTCAGTTTAAGTGCACTATATACCCATGAGGTATTAAAAAGTCTACAATTATCCAAAAAGTTTGTATGTTAGACTCACCTCGAATGAAAGTCAACTGCTTAAGTCAAAGTTGTTCTAGTGCATAAATCATACAAGCACTATATGTATCTGCTAAGCGATTCCTAGAACCCTTAGTATCCTAACAAGTCCCTTGTTTATTTGAAGTTTGACCAAATTTTGACTTTTTTTTGACTTTGTACAAAGTTGGACTTTTCGTTGACTTTGACAAAAAATTTACTTATCGTTTGACTTTTATGCTAATCATCCTTAACTAGTTTCCAATCATCAAAACTGATTTTTCCAGCCAACCAAAACTTGTAATTAAATTAACAAAAAATTCACACATATTCGAACAAGTATTAGGTATAACATATATTTTTCTTATAGTTTTCTAGTTCACACAAATATACAGAATATTCACACTCTACAACAACCTAATTTCAGTCTCTATTTTAACACAGCAGTACACAAATATTTGCCAAAAAATTATATTTGTCCAATTGACGCTAGACTAATTGGCTTAGATTCCGACTTCAATTTATAACATTCCAGAAGTGGAATCACATCCATTTCTATTTTCAATCTCAAGTTATACAATTTAAAACACAGCTTAGAAAATTTCTCTTTCAATCAGGATTGCAACCCGATTTTGTAAATTAATAAAAAGCAGTCAAACAAATTCCAGAAATTATGATTCTTGACATTGAAAACTAAATTCAAATTACTTAATCGTAGTATCAAAAATCAATCACAAACACCAACGTATGATCAAGTTATTCAATCTATAATCTAAAACACAGAATCTGTCAACAAGCAGATTCAAATAAAAAGTCACAAAAATCATGATTCTTATATCCTTTTGATCTTTAATCATCAAGGAACATTTTTATACAATCAAATATCATGTCTTTCATTATTTTACTGTTTTATAAAACAATATTTAGTTACAAAAAGGTTTCCATCCTTTCTTTTATAATAAGACACAAAATTTCTTTTAACAATCAACCTTGATCATCCTAGATTCACTTTTCACAAATCCGATTATTTGGATACTAGGTTTCATGAATCAAAAATCAAAATATACACAAGAATATATACAAAACTATACTTACCTATTGATTGATTCAAAAATCCATTATTCTTTCTTCCAGATTCACCAAATTGTTTATGATTTTTGAGAGAGATTTTGAGAAAATAAAATGTGTGTATGTTTGTGTGAATTGGACGACCAAGGAGAGAAAAAGAAAAGTTTTAATCTTCATTGTTATTTAATCCTTATTACACATTCATTTACACCCTCATTAAGTCATCATCAATTTGATCAAACATTTGATAATTTTATTTTATTTAATTTGTGACATGTTACATTTTATTATAACCATTTCCTAGTAACCATACGTTGTGCACTTCTCTTTTGTTACTTACCATGTAATATATTATATGTTATGTTATTTAATTGTTCAATATCTTACAACATATGGGTATGCATTAACTAATCAAGTAACATCTTAAGCATGTAACACAATTACATCTATCACATATAATATATGTAACCTATCATGCGTGACAAATTTATTATAACATATTGCATGTGTGACAAGTTTATTATTCTAGTTATCAATAACTAGTTACTCTCACTTAGGTCACCAACGACACGACTAACTCAATGTGTGCATACATGACACTGCATGTAGAAGAGTTCATTAACCTAGTTAACAGAACTAACCGGGTTTACTGACACATTCAACAGGATTTAACTAGGTTTAGTTAATGGAGTTAACCTGAAAATGCTGGGTGTCACAATTGAGAGTCCAACACTTAAGCAAAAATATAGAAAAAATAAAGTTGAATTTCTTAGAAAGATGAAAAGAAATTATAAGTTGAATCTCTTAGAAAAATGAACGAATACACACACAACAATCTTTAAAACATTATGCGACTTAATAAAACATTAATCATGCTAAAAGAAGTTAATCGCGTACCAGATTCGGCTAGCGTATATGTTTATATCACTTATTTTTTCTTACTTGTTTATTTTAAAGCCTACCAATGCACTAATATAATTAAGCACACAACCTTTTAAGCTTATTTTCTCTGCCAAAAACAAAAAAATTAAAGAAGACAAGACAAAACAAAAACTATACAAACCAAAAGTGATTATCCGAGTGTAAGGATGTCAGCAAGAGACTTTAAACTGTTTAGACCAAGAAAAAGTTAAATCATTTTCTAACAGATGCTTTGGTAAACAGGTCAACCTTTTGAAATCCGTGTGCACCTTCTCTATGTAGATTACTTTCTCTTCATAGCAATCAAGAATAAAATGATATATAATATCAATATGTTTCATTTTAGAGTGGTGCATGGGGTTCTTCATGATACAAATAGCAAATGAGTTATCAATAAAATTGAGAGTAGTAAGAAACTTCAAACCATAATCGCGCAAGTATTGCTAGCTCCGTAAACCTGTGAACAACAACTCGCGGCTGCCACGTATTGGGAATATGTGGTTGAAGTGGAGACCATTGTTTGCTTCTTACACTGCCAGGAAACAAGCAGGCTTCCAAGAAATTAACAACCCATTGTAGTTGACTTGACGTTGATCTTACATCCTCCATAATCCAAATCGGAAAACGCATTGAGATAAAAACTAACATCCTTGGGATACCATAACCCGATGTCAAGATTACCCCTCAGATAGTCCGATATACGTTTAACCGCGGCCAGATGAGTAACTCGGGGACTCTCTTCATACCTGACACACAAGCAAACAAAACACATAGTATCAGAACACGTCGTAGTTAGATACAATAAAGAACCTATCAAAACTCGGCATAGTTTCGGATCAATGGTATCGTACAATTCTTCCGGTTACAAATTGTAACCCACGAGATGAGGAGTAAAAGGGATTTTTCCGAAAATGATCTTGAATCGCCTCAAGACGTTTTTCACATATTTCATCTGATAAATGAATATTCCTTCTTAAAATTGTTGAACCTACAACCCTAGAAAGAAATTCATCTTCCCCATAGAGCTTATCTCGAATTTTTTCTGCATCGACTTCTCAAGGTCCTTACATAGCTTGTCGTTTGTTGAGCCAAATATAATGCCATCGACATAAATCTAGACGACAATCAAATCTTCTACGACAGTCTTGTAAAGAAGGGTACAATGCACAATCCCTCGTTTGAATCCACTATCCATAATATGGTCAGCAAGCGTACCATACCAAGCTCTCGATGCTTGGTGTAGATCATAATGAGCCTTGTTTAAACGGTAAACACGGTCAGGATAGTTCGGATCTTCAAAGCCAGAAGGCTGTTTAAAAAACACCTCTTCATGAAGTTCCTCGTTAAGAAAGGCACTCTTACCGTCCATTTGATATACCTTAATCTTCTTGAGGGCCACATAGTCAAAAAATAAACGTATAGCTTCCAGTCTTGAAAGAGAAGCATATGCTTCGGTGTAATCTATGCCTTGTTGCTGATGAAACCCTTGCACGACCAAATGAGCTTTATTCCTTATGATGACCCCACGATAATTCTTTTTATATTTAAAAACCTATTTAGTCGGGATAGGCTTCTTACAGTGATCAGGTTTATCAATGAGATCCCATACACCCGGTTGAGTAAACTATTTCAATTCTTCTTGCACTGCTTCATCCCAAAACTAATCTATAAGTGCCATATGAACACTTGTCGACTCCATTTAAGAAAGAAAGCAAGTGTATTTAACAATACTCAAGATTCCTGATGAATGCATATTAGAATAAGGACACATTAAATTAGAATCACTTGCATTTGCAATCTGATGGCATGTCTGAAGATCAGCATCGAGATCACCAATGATGTTGTCCTAAGGATGATATGTATGAATCCGAAGTATTGGATTTTTTGGAACAACAACATGATTACATAAATTAGTCAGATTCTCTTCAGCATCATGAGATGATACCCTAACCTCAGGATTATTTGTGAAAGGAGCAGAAGAAGAATCACCAAAATTATCATCCGACGATACCGAAATTACATCAGAAGTATTAGGATGTTCATCTTGAACTGAATCACAATAATTAGAATCCCTTGTTGTATAAAACATTTGATATTCCATGTAAGCACACACGCACCAAGTCTTTAAGTAAAAGAATTAAATTCACTCTTATAATCGAACATACAATCTGGACCCTTGCCGGTAGGAGGTGATCTGTAGCTTTCGCAGTCAACATGGTACCATTCTTCAACGCAACCTGAAGAGAAATTGAAAACCAAAAAAAACTCAATAGCCTTCGCGTCGAATTTTCACGCATCTCATTTTTACATTGGGCAAGGACACCCGAAAGGTTCAAGAAACTTTAAATTAGGTTCTTTAGGTTTGCGATTGTTTAGAAGCTCGTAACTCCTCTTTTGTAGCTTCTTAACTGTCAGAACATGATTGAGCATGCAACAAGCAGTGTTCACAGCCTCATTCAAAAATTGAACATGAAGATTTGAATATGCAAGCATTGTTGTTGTTGCTTCAATCAATGTTTGGTTCTTTTGTTTAGCCACACCGTTCTGTTGTGGTACGTATGAAACACTATATTTCTGATGGATCCCTTTCTAAATACAAAAAAAGTCCAATATAGTATTTTTGAACTCTGTACCATTGTCAATCCGAATACGTCTCACTTTGTGTTTGTATAGTGATTCGATCTTTGAGATTATGTTCTGTACAATAACCGGTGTCTGATATTTAGAACTCTTAAATAACACCCACGAGTACCTTGAATAGTCATTGGTCACGACTAAACAATACTATTATCTAGCAATACTCGCGCGATTCATAGGACCAAACCCATCAGCCTATGCCACAGAATCGAGTCTTACTCAGTTGCCTTAGAGACAAAACACGTTTCAACAGATGTTGAAGTCGACGCTTTAGTACTCATATTGAGTAAATAAATATCATTCGACCGAGGAGAACGTATAACAACCATGTTTTCGGGAATAACATATCCCGGTTTGAGCATTTTGCACTCCTTGTTAGTGAACACGGTGGTATACTTTTTATTTCAAATTTAAGAAACACTCAACAAGTTGTGATCCACCTTATCACAATAACTAACTTTATCAAACATAATACTACCTTTTGACATGTCCCCTACTTTCATAATCATGCCCCCAGAATTACCCACAAACACTAAATAACCCTCTTGTATATTTTTCAAATTGGTTAGTAGATCAATATTGTCGGTGATATGACGAGAGCATCCACTATCCATGATCCAATTTTCTCCGGATATAGTTTTGGATTAAGCACCCATTCGGTCTATTTTCTTAAATCCTTTATTCCGGGTTTTGACACATGTCTTGGTTACATATGTGGAGCCGATCATGTTGGGATGGATGTGGATGAAGCGTTGAAGGAGATGTAGCGGATGACGTTTCTTGCTTGGCTGAGATTATGAGGTTAGTGAGGTTATTTGTGAGGAAGATGTCGAAAAACGCGCTCCGTTGGAATTAAAAGTTCTTTCGTTACATTTGGAGTATGCTTATCTTGAATAGGGTTCAAATTTTCCCGTTATTGTTTCTTCCAAGTTGACGAAGGAAGAGAAGTTAAAGTTAATAGCTGTGTTGAAGTTACATAAGAGGGCGATTGCATGGAGACTCTTGGATATTCACGGTATTAGTCCCGCTTATTGAACCCACAAGATTTTGATGGAAGATGAGGATACACCGGTAGTTCATTCCCAAAGCCATCTTAACCCGAACATACAGGAGGTTTTCAAGAAAGAGGTTTTAAAGTTGATGGATGCCGGAATGATTTACCTGATTTTGGATTCTCCATGGGTAATTCCGACCCAAGTTATCCCTTCGCGTACGGTTACCGGTTAGCGTGTGTGTATTGATTATCGAAGGTTGAACGATATCATTTTCTGTTTCCATTCGTTGATCAAATGCTGGAGCTTCTTGGGTCAGCAATTTAATTATTTTCTTGATGGTTTTTCAGGTTATTTTCATATTCCAATTTTAGTGAAAGACGAAGAGAAGATGAATTTTACATGTACATATGGCATTTTTGCCAATCTTCTCATGCCGTTAAGGTTGTGTAATGCTTCGGCCACTTTTAAGCATTGTATGGTGGCCATCATTGAAGATATGACAGAGACGTCCATGGACGTGTTTATGGATGATTTTCAATTTAAGGAAATTCTATCGATCACTGTTTAGATAATCTTGAGAAAATGTTCAAAAGGTCCATTGAAATGAAGTTGATGTTGAATTGGGAAAATTGCCACTTATGGTGACGAAAGAGATCGTGTTGAGTCATAAGATTTCAAGAGATAGTATATAGGTGGATCGTGCGAAGATTGATACAATTAGTAGACTTCCTCCACCAACAAGTGTTAATGCTATACAAAGTTTTCTTGGTCATTCGGGCTTTTACTAGCGGTTTATTAAAGACTTTTCAAAAATTATCCACCCGATGGCCCACCTATTAGAGAAGGATGTTCCTTTGTTTTTGATGAAGAGTTTTTGAAGGCGTTCAAGTTCTTAAAAAGGAAGCTCGTTAGTGCCCCTATTCTTGTTTAACCCATTTGCCCTTTTGAGCTCATGTGCGATGCGAGTGATTATGCATTCGGGGCGGTTTTGAGGCAAAGCCGTGAGAAACATTTTCACCAGATTTATTATGCAAGCAAAACGTTGAATGATGCCCAAGAAAACTACAGCTCCACCGAGAAAGAACTTTTAGACGTAGTGTTTGCATTTGACTAGTTGCTGTCCTATCTTGTGCTTTCTAAGACCACCGTTTTTACCTATCATGCAGCTTTGCGTTTTCTCTTTCGTAAGAAAGACACGAAGCCTCATCTTATACGATGTATTCTTCTTCTTCAAGAGTTTGACATAGAAATCAAAGACAAGAAGAGGGCGGAGAATGTAACGGCGGATCGTCATTCGCGTTTAGAAGATCCAAAGAGAGAAGAGAATTGTGAGGAAGAGATTGGAGATAGATTCCCACATGAGTCGATTTATTTTCTTGCGGCCTAAAATCAAGGTATGCCATTGTTCACCGATTTTGCTAATTATTTGTCTATCGGAATTGTTTTGAACGAGATGACTACGCAACAAAAGAAGAAGTTTTACCAGGATGTTACTCGATATGTTTGGAATGATCCTTTTCTTTTCAATAATTGGGGTGACCGGGTTCTTAAAAGATGTGTGAAGAAAGAAGAAGGTTTGGATATTTTAAAACATGGTCATGAAGGTTTAACGGGAGGTCATCACGAAGCCCATGCCATGGCTAAAAAGTTATTTGATAGTGGGTTTTATTGGCCGCCCGGTTGTGAAAGATTCGATGGAGTTTGTTAAGATGTGTGATTCTTGTCAACGCACATGTAATATTTCATCAAAGAATAAGATGCCTCAAAACCCCATACAAACTCTTGAAATTTTTGGTGTTTGGGATTTGATTTGTGGAAACGTTTCATATTTCCGGTGGATACAAGTATATTTTAGTGGCAATAGATTATGTTTTCAAGTGTGTGAAGTTTCTCAAAAATTTGTTTACTTTTTTCGGCACTCCTAGGGAGAATATTAGTGATCACGGTACTCCTTTTTGAAAAAAGCGTCATGGAGAAGTCATTGGCTCGTTATGGAGTTACTCATCGCACCTCTACCGCTTACTATCCTCAAACGAATGGTCAAGTCGACAATGCAAATAGAGGGGTGAAGAGAATTTTAGAGAAGATTGTGGAAATAAGTCTGAAGGATTCGTTGGAAAAATTGGGTGACGCGTTATGCGAGTTTACGGTAACGCATGCCATCTTCCCGTGGAGTTAGAGCTCCGAGCATTTTGGGCATTGAAGGAGGTTAATGTGATCAATCACATATGAAGCTGCCTTGTAACTCTTAAGTTTCAAGTCAACTCTCTCAGTTCCAATCTTTATTGATTGTTACCCTTGTTTAAGAGAGCCATTCTCGTCTATGTGTCTATTTATTGCAATTTCCTTGTCCTCAACAGTGTGTTTAAGCTTTAAAATGGTTTTTTGATGTTGTAAAATTTTATTCCATAAGTTCTTTTCACACTTTTGAAGCTTGACATAAGCTTCTTTAACACTTCTAAAATCATTGAAAATTGCATCATAACTCATTATAAGAGTTTTTAGTTTAAAATCTTTTAATTCCACAATTTGACGGGGTAAGTCACACTTTTCACACAAAAGCACATTAGATTGTGAGATTACCTGATTTATCATTAACACATGTTAACCAGCCTCTGCCATTTCCTCAACCTTTTCATGCTCATCAATATTCATCTCATTTCAGCATCAGATTCCATAATCTCATCATCTTCTCCAAAACTTATCTTTTCATAAGGCATCTCCTCACCATTGAACTATCCTGCAAAATTTTCAATAATATCCAGTGGAAAAATAGTTTGAAAGAAATTAGGAGGAATGGATGAATCCTCTCATATATGCATGGCACAAATTCCTCCTCAGAATTTTCAATCGATCCGAAAGCTATAATGAAGTTGGAATTCTCAGTCACTTCAATTTCCATTGCATTCTCAGCAGCCAAATCCTATATCACCCCAGATTCCTCAAACTCAGCACAATATCCTCTGCTTTTTCCACAAACTCATTACCCTCACTAAACTAATAGTTACTCCCACAATATCCTTTTATTCCACATCCAAGCCTCCTCAGTATGCACAACCTCAACAACAGTTTTTTGAAAATAATTGTTTCAGTTAAACCCCTCATCAGCTTGTGAAACATTACAAGCTTTATGCTGAGAATTAGAAACTTCACTTTGTTTCATGTTGTTAGAAACAAATGGATCATCTTTATTCGATGAGTTTCGGTGATTTATAACTTGTTTGTTGCAATCCTTTGCAAATTTATTAGACCCATTGTCAACCACCTCTTTATTAGTGCATTCTCTCTTGAAATGTCCTTTTTCTTTGCATTTGAAGCATCTCACCTTTGACTTATCAAATCCAAGATTTGATGGAGTTCCATCAAGACCGTTTCTCCTAGTTATTTCCTTAAACCATTGTGCCCTTCTTACCATACTTGCCTTACACCATCTTATATCCAACAATTCTATTTCCTCAGGGTCAATTTGATCATAATCTACATTGGTCATGTTGAAGTTTCTAATTCTCCCAACTATAAGACATTCATATGATTCTAAAACCGACCAAAGAAATGCAATGTGCTCTTTCACATTATCAGCAGTCAGACCATTTTCATTCTTGATGTTGAGAGCAATATTACATTGAAGAACATCAGGGTTTTGGTTCATGGATTTTGGAGATTGTTGATAAGAGGACACGGTGCTTGAATAACTACTTCTAAATTGAGTATTTGGTGAGAGACTTTGACTACCAAAAAAGCAACTCCCACAAAATTAGCACGAAAAGTAGTTTGGATTTGAGGGATTGAGCTCATGTAGTAAAGCACAATGTATTGTGATACATATGAATTCTTTATTTTGTGCTTCTTTTTCAATTATAATTCATGTGCTTCCAGCTTCTCAATATATCTTCACAAATTTAGACGAGCATAATCAACGGTGTTAGATTTTTGAATCATTACCCCATTTCTCAGGTAATGCATCAGCTAACTCGTCTAGGTAGGCGTATTCAGGCTTCTCTATACTTTTTCGTTTCATGAAATTCACCAAAGAGCAATATCTTTTAATTAGTTGTGCGGATGACTTACCCTTAACCATGGTAATGATGTCAAAATCTTTTTTTATTAGAGCCATCTTGCACTTCCTCATGTCAGGATTAGCACAGACTTTGTTCACAAGAGCTTTCCATATAGAGTGGCAAGAACCATTGTGTTGTAACAATTGGAAAATTCAGCTTTGATATCTTGTTGGAATAGGTTCAACATCTTTTTCTCTCTTAAAAATGTTGCTTTATCTCCATCATTAGTTAGAGATAACTGATAGTTGGTTCCTTTCTCATTCATAGGGATGATGTATTCCTCTTCAAAAACAATCCACGTATCATAATTCATTACTTTTACATAAGTCACAAACTTTTCCGTCCAAGAAGGATAATCTTGTCACACCCTCAAATTTCAACTAACGGAGGTTAACCGTGAGGCGTGTGACATACCAGGATCTAGCTCATTTGTTATACCAAACATCCAATTCAAAATGTTATTTAAGTCTCATTCAAACATTAGAAAACAAAAACCAAACCATACAATTTAAAGGATAATTAAGTCTCATTCAAACATGAGAGAACGTTTCTTGACATGTGTCAGTGTGATGACCATAAACATCAGACACTTTGCACCATACTTGTCCTTTATAGCTTTCACATGAGTTTCCCCTCTTAAGGGATGATACATGGCGTGGTATAACCTGATCGTTTAGTCAACGAGACATTTTCACTTGGTCTTGGGGGTTCAACTCCAATGGTCATTTAATGAGTAATAAGACCATCAAAGTTAATTGAAAATGGCATAAATTCCTCAATCTTTGTATACTCTCTATCCACTGAACTCTTTACAAAGTTAATATTCTCTAATTTTGTTGGACTTTCAATTCTATAACTTCTTGGTCTCGACCATCTTCTTGTGATACCAAACATCCAATTCAAAACGTTATTTAAGTCTCATACAAACATGAGAAAACAAAAACCAAACCATACAATTTAAAGTGTTGCGGAAGCGTAAAGTAATCGGTTTAAAATAATAAACCACATGCTCAAACATGCACAACCCATCAAATGTAAACAATGTGAAATAAAAGTCCATGCAACAAGTATGACTCCAAACATAAGCAATCAAACCCGCTCCTTAGCACATCTAGCAACCTGGGCAAGTATAAATACTCAAGGGTCAACACGAGGTTGGTGAGTTCAAAAGTTTTAGTAAAAAGGTAGTATATATAGTAAATGTAGTATACGTAGCATAAGTAGTATATGTGTAAGTAGATTTAGCACTTTTCAAATATACCAGGGTAGATAACCCATTTACAAGCTACTAGACGTTTGAACCGAAGCTGACTGTATGTTTGCCTTCTTACCAGGTCTATCACCAACACTGGCGTATAAAAGTTAGGTAAACATAACACCCATTTTACGACATCACAGCCGTGCTAGCGCGACTAGCCCGGGTGGGGTTTGTCAAACCCAGTAGTACTACTAAATATAACCCCGTGATCCCATCCTAACGGTTCAAGGTATGTAATGACTTTAAGTGATATGAGGGCATCTAGTATACACTTGTGATATATAAGAAATTACATAAATCCAAAATAAGTTATTGCGTTTTCCTCCAGAAAACCAGTATGTAAGTACGTCTGTGTTTTCAATCCAGAAAACATGTATAGGCAAATGTATTGTGATTTCATTCCAGAAAACGAGTATACTAAAATAGTTTAGTGTTTTCAATTTGGAAAACATGTATACAAGAATAGTTTAGTGTTTTCAATCTAGAAAACAAGGAAAATGTTTGGTGTTTTCTTTCTAGAAAACATGTATACGAAAATAGTTCTGTGTTTTCTCTCCAGAAAAATCAAATTGGAAAAAACATGAACTCACCTGGTGTCGCGTATAATAGACTTTTCTCAAAGCCAAAAATATGCATTTGACTCGCTAACCATTACCTAGTACAAGTGTTTAAGTTATGAGAACGTGTTCAACAACACATGACTCTTAAACCCATGTATGGGCTCACACACAATCAAAAACTTGACACAATGACTCTTTAGTGATAATAAGTAATGACAACTGTACCAATAAGTCTTAACATGTATTCACATATCATATCATGGCAAATAAACCAAATATTCATCATACAACTCAACTTATGATCATTATTTCACGAGACAGATTATGGCATGTATAAACAGATTTTATTCACTAAGTAAAACTTAAGGATAAATTATAAAAATTTACCACAGTAGCATATAAGAAGTAGGTTTCTCAAGCAATTTTTAGTATATTTTCTCATGCACACAAAACTCACAATAATTCGATCATTGAAGATAGGTACAAACAGTTCAGCAGATTGCGCAACAAAAAGTTGTTTCATGGTTCTCTCATCTTTATCCAAATTGTGCAAGACCAATTGGGTTGTCTTTTAGACCAGTTATTCTACGTTTCAGAAGTGGAACCAACTCATTTGTCTTTGTTAATCTCAAGTAATGATGTCGGGAAAACAGACCAGAATTTGAATTCCCGCATCAGCTTTGACACATGTTTTTGTAAAATGATAAAAACTATTCAAAAATTGTCCAAATATTACAAAATTTACCTTTCTGGAAACTAGACTCGGAATACTATATTCTAGAATCAAGAATCGATCAATAAATGAAAACGAATCTGTCAGCAAACTGTTATCATCAAAACTCAAACCCTAGATGTTTATGTAATCCTAGGGTTCTAAATCATCAATTAGCTTTATAATCATCTAAGTTACAGAGATTGAACATCTAGGGTTTCACAATAACTCATCAAAACATAAAAAAATGATACATAAAACTTACCAATTAACATTAGGAATCATGTGAATCACTCAAAGGCACCTCTAATTTCTAGATTAAGATTGAATTGAAGGTGATTAGGGTTTATTAGGTGTTTGACATCGTGAAAGAGAGGGAGCAGAGATGTGTCGATGGTTTTGGGATGGGAGTTAGGGTTTTGTTATTTTATTAATATTATATTTAATCATAATTACAAGAATCACCCTTTTTGAATGAGTTTTGGCTTTAAAAGAACCTTTTAACACCAAACCGAATTATAATCGAATCATTACGACCAAAACACTATCCCGTGTTATAAAAGTAAAGCCTCATTGTTATTTTATAAATTCTATTTTATAAAAGCTGAAAATATATAAGTGAATTGATCGAAGTTTCACACAACAAGCTACAAACTAAACACATAATCATTTTGCAAGTAATTTCACATAGATAATATTATCAACATATGATTGAGGTATTATTTTTTTATAATAACTAATAACAGTTATGAGAGCATCTTGTAGTAAATCGTGTAAAACATAAAATCATCCAACGCGTAACAATTATATCCGAATTATTTAAATATATATGATTCGACATTAATCACCAACGCGCACCGATGAACACATGCGTGTGACTCATTATTGACTCGTGTAAATGTTATGCATGACGTTTAAGATAAAGAAATTTGTATTACGTGAAAGTGTGGGGTGTCACATTATCCCCATGTTCAAAGAATTTTCGTCCCGAAAATTGATATGTGCCGCTAAGTAAATATGTAGACTCATAGTCTAAACGTGTGATCAAAATGAAATTTAGTAGACTTTCCGTCTATATGTATGATCAAAATAAAGCAGGTAGACATTCCGTCTATAGATTAGTGTCGCTAATGTTAGGGCATAGTTTCCAATGTTTTAGACAAAAAAAAATCTCGGTTGTCACAAATCTTCCATCCCATGTAGCTTTGGAGGCTTATTCGAAGTCCCCATTTCATTTTCCATGTATAGGTTCTGAAGCAAGCTTGATGGTTGAGAAACTAAGACATTCATGTTGTCCATCTTCAAAATATCAATACCACAGCGTATAAGACCCTCCATACAAATATGTTTCCCACACGTATAAGTATCCCGAAGCGGATACGATATACACTACAACATCCAACATATAAGATAATAATGCATTTAAAGAGTTGTACGGCTAAAACTTATCTGCCGTATAAGTTGATAAGCTTCATTTTTGCACTTTTGAATATGAAACCAATGGTGTTTGAATTTGAAACTTTGAAGTATTGATTTTTGTGGAATTTTGACGGTGAAAAATTCTCATATAGTGAAAATACGGTGCAAAAGAGACAAATTTTGTGGGTTCTATGTAGATATAGAGCACAATTGCTCTTATACCACTTGTAAAGGCATGAGATGACGTGTAGGATCGACATGCAACAATACAAAACAATACCTACTCTTCAATCAATGTGCGGAGTCATTAGAAGTTAAATCACACAAGAATTCTTATATGAATCAAACAGTCGAGTACAATTAAGATCTGACAAGAATACAACTCTAGTTCTGTAGAATGAACTCCTCCTCGTCTCATATTTTCTTGACCTATTTATAGACACGAGAAAACACATGCGGCGCGAATGTGTTATCCAGCGCATAATTTATGCGCCGAATAAGTACATATCCACTACAAACTTATGCGCTTAAAACAATACAAAACACATTTCGACTGTTTCTAATACAAATCAAGGCCTAAGCTTTAGAAAATAAGCACTGACAGGTTCAAGTGGAGTTTCCTCTATCTTTATCGACTCGGACGGTCTTCTTAGATAGTCCTTCAAGCCCTTGCCTTTTACGTTCCTTGAATTTCCGTTTTCTGGATTCCCAACTCCACCACACCATACGATAAAACCTCTTTAGCCATGAAAGGACTCGTTTGTCTTTTCATAGAAGTTAACGTACCGATCATGCGACACATACCGACGCTCTTCCAACACATGAATAAGAAAATATCTCTTTGTAGCTCCTTCGATAAGGTCTAAATTAACAGTTTTCAAGGCCTGAAGTGCACAGTGTTTTAACTCGGTGGGGAGACGACCAAATTTACCGTAAACAAGCATGAAGGGTGTGGTTCCTAAAGGTTTTTTAGACACGATTCGGAATGCTAACAAAACATCATCAAATTTATCTGAGCAATCCTTCTAATCACTTCCTACGGTCTTCTTGAAAATCCTCCTCACCCATTTATTAGCATTTTCATCTTGACCATTCATTGTTTGAAAAAAATAGCCAAGTTGGTGAAAAAATGCCAAAAGCTTTCATTTTCTATTAGTCCTTTCTCATTGCAATCCTTGATAAAATGGTGTTTGATTTGAATACGTTTGGTCTTTGAGTGTTGTACTGGATTCTTAACAATGAAAAGTGCAGCAGTATTATCAATGAAAATAGGCATGTTCAAGTAATTCAGACCATAGTCAAGCAGTTGATTTTGAATCCAGAGAACTTGAGCACAGCAAGCAGATGCATCAATGTATTCAGCTTCAACAGTTGAGATTGGAACAGTTGTTTGCTTCTTGCATTGCCATGATCCAAGCATGTCTCCCAAGAATTGACAACCACCGGATGTTGACTTTCGGATCATATTACATCCATCATAGTCACTATCTTTGTAGGAAAGTAAATCAAAAGCATTGTTCTTGGGATAACAACTACACAACTTAGGCTTTCCTTTCAGATATCTAAAGATTCTCTTGACAGTAGTCATGTAAATTACATTAGGATTTGCTTGGAATTTTTGCACAAACACAAACAACAAACATAATATATGGTCTTGAAGTAGTCAGATACATAAGTGATCCAATCTTGGATCTATATTCATGTTGATCCACAGGCTCACCCTTCTCATCAGCTACCATCGTCTCATATATGTACATTGGAGTATAAGAAGTCTTCAAGTGTCTTGGCATTTGAACTTGTTCAAGATGTCTTGTACATACTTGGATTAAAAAATGAATATCATCCATATTTTGTTGAACTTGCAATCCATCTCTCCCATAAAACTAATGCAGCTCTTAAAACTCAAAAACATATGTTTATTTGTAGATCCAAAGATGATATCATCAACATAAACTTGAAGTAGAAGTAAATCTTTTCCTCTTTTCTTGTTGAAGAGAGTATTGTCAATTGCTCCCGTTTGAAAACCATCAACAAGAAGATGATTAGACAACTCATCATACCAAGCTCTTCGAGCTTGATGTAGTCCATACAGATCCTTGTTAAGATTATACACTCTATTAGGATAATCAGGATCCTCAAAACCTTGAGGTTGAGTGACATACACCTACTCTTCTATCTTTCCATTCAAGAAAGCAGATTTGACGTCTAGCTGAAACACTCTTATATTCTTTGAAGCGACATAGACTAAGAAGATTCTTTTTTCTTCTAGCCTTGCTACTGGAGCACACACTGCTTCAACATCAATCCTTTTGTCTTGTAGACACCCAAGTGCAACTTGTCTTGCCTTGTTCTTCATTACAATCCCTCTTTCATCCTTCTTATTTCTAAAAACCAACTTGGTGCCAATTGCAAATTTTCCACTTGGTTAATCAACTAGTTCCTAGACTTACAAATTTCTGAATTGAGCTAACTCTTCCTGCGTTGCTTCCTCCCAACTATTGTCTTTCAATGCACGAACAATATTCTTAGGTTCTATTTGGGATAGAAGCAGGAATACGAACAAATCTTTGTAGATTCAGAATCAGTTCTGGTCACTCTTTCATGCAGGTCACCAATTATGTTTTTAGTAGGATGACTTATTTGAACATAAGAAGTTTGGATGGCTTGATTAAAACTAATGTTTGAATCAAGATTTAAGTCATTGAGACCTGGTACGTCAATTATCAAATTTAATGATTCATCGTTCATTGTAGCTTTTTCAACATTACGATTTGATGTTTATGCAACATCATTTCCCAATTTCAAGTTTTAAGACAGAGTTTCAAATCTTAATTGTCTCCCAGCTTGGTCTTGATCTTGAAAATCATTGGTTTGATTATCATTCATAACATTATTTTCTTGATCTTGTGGATGATCAAGATGTTCATTCTGTTCATCTTCACTTTCATCTTTAGAAGCATTCTTATAAAAAATAACTCAGGAGCCTTATCAACAAATTTGGACCATAATCTGTCTAAATGAACTTCCTTTTTAGAGATTACATCAGAGGCTCTATAAAAGTTTTAGTCAAAGTCTTCACGATAGATGTGAAAGATTTGATCAACTTCTCTAGATCAAACTACCATGTTGCTCCATCAATAGTATTGATTTGAGTATCATTAAAGATTACATTAGAAGATTCAGTTACACTCAAATAATCTTTCATATACACTTTTTAGGCCTTAAGTATGAAAAATATCCAACAAAGAAACAATATAAAGATTTTGATTGAAACTTGTTCAAGTAATCTTTAGTATTCAAAGAAACATTTGCAATCGAAAGGCTGGAGAAACTTATTGTAGGGTTTTCTTTTGTACAAAATCTCAAAGGGAGTTTTGTCTTGACTTTTGTTGAGAAGGACTCTATTTTGAACATAACATGCAGTGTTAATAGCTTCTGCCCAAAAGGTCACAGAAAAATAAGAATTTGCAAGCACGGTTCTTGCAGCCTCAATCAAAGTTCTTTTTCTTCTATTGGCAACACCATTATGTTCTAGAGATCCAGGGGCACTGAATTGTTAAAATATTCCTTTAGCATGACAAAATTCAGTCATTATCCAATTCTTGAACTCAGAGCCATTTTCACTTCTCGTAACCTTCACCGTTGCATCTAAGTGATTCTCAATTCTAGTTACACAGATTTTAATCATTTCACTAGCTTCATCCTTTGAATTTAGAAAGTACACCCATTTAAGTATTGAATCATCATCAATAATCACCATACAATACCTCTTTTTACCAATGCTTGGAAAACTCAGAGGACCAAAGAGATCCCTATGAAGCATTTCATGTATCTGTTCAATCGAGTTTATGAGTTTTTTTTGTGAGATGATTTGTGTTGCTTCCCCTTTTGACATGAGATACACTTCTCATCTAATTTGAACTCTATTGTTGGTAAACCAATGAAATGTTCACCCTTAACATGTTTTTTCATATTCTAGAGATTGACATGACATAACTTTCTATGCCACAACTTTGTTTAATTTTCAGATGCTTCGGAGATAAAGCATGTTCCTCCTCTAGAAAAGGCATCTTTCATTATTAGTTCTTCCAAATTTCCATTTCTAGGGGCCATCATCATAATCATATCAGGAGGAATCACAAACTCAGGTTTAAGAATGAAACAATGATACTCATCAAATCCAGCCTTATAACCCTTGTCACACATATGAGATATACTCAAGAGGGTATATTGTAAACCATACAAATGAAAAGAATTGCCAAAAAAAACTTTTTCGTTAGTAAGAATGCATTTCCCCACAATTTTCCCTCAATTTTCGTTACTACCAAAACCAACTGGGCCTACAAATTTTTTTTCATAATTAATGAATGATCTTTTATCACAGGTCATGTGCCTGGAGTATCCACAGTCCATTTACCATACATCATTCATTGTTGTAGATTGTTCGTGCACAATTCAAAAGAACAAGATCAGTTAAGAGACGAATCACTAGCTATTTCAGCTTGTAAGTCGTCCGCAACATCATCATAAGTTGGAATTGGTTTTGGATCGTTAATCACCAATTCACTAGACTCATCAGTCTCATAACTAGTTTCATATGAGTTTCCAATATAGGGAATTATGCTTTCACATTCTTCAATTACTGTTTCTCTTTTAAAGATTGTCATTTGAACTTCATACTTTGGTTTCCATAAGAATCCATGTGGCTCATACCTGTTGGTGCATAATGTCAGTAGTTCATAGTCTAGTGTCTGTAATCGAGTCTGTAATGTTTAATTATGTTTTGTATGTTTAAGCGAAGTTACTGACAAGTTCGCTTAACAGGCGAACTTGTTAGTCAAGCGAAGTTATGGACAACTTCGCCTGAACATGCCAGGCGAAGTTGTCGTGTATTTATAGTTCTAGGTTACGGCTTGGTTTGTAATCGTCGTTTAAGTTCGTGTCAGTTGTTAAAGTTCATTGTAACGTGAGGACGAGAGTCTGTAACGGTGATATTACGTCACGTGTATGAGTTATAATATATAACGTGTGGTCGTGTGATTCGTGTTCTATACTCGTAACGATCTACGCAGGGATTCCGCACCTGGGTAGACCGAGATATCTCGTGCGATCCGTCCAGGGAACGTACAATTGGTATCAGAGCATTTGCTCGATTGTGTGGTTCGGGATATTCACGCGGGTATAGAAATCGTCCCGTTTCGACTATTCGCGGGACGTGTTTTCTGTGTTTTTGAGTCAATCTTACCTCCTACCATCGTGTTCAAGCCTTTGCACCGTCAAAAACCTCGTAAAATCCAGATTTCAAATCTGCAAAAACGTCCGTGTTCATCAGGCGAAGTTGCCGTCAGGATACGTAGGGTTTCGGCGAAGATATAAGGTTAAGCGAAGTTATCCACAACTTCGCCTACCTTCTCAAGTTCGCCTAACTCAGCGAAGTTGTCCACCAATACAGCGAGGGATTGAGATGGAGATCTTCTGCCTTCAGAGAGGGATTGAACACCAATACAGCGCTCCGTATACACTGCAACAGAATGGAGTGGCTGAAAGGAAGAACAGAACATTAATTGAAGGAGCCAGAACAATGCTGGCTGATTCGAAGCTTCCTGTGGTGTTTTGGGCTGAAGCTGTTGCTACAGCCTGTTATGTTCTGAATAGAGTCTTAACTGTTAAAATACTTGGTAAAACGTGTTATGAGCTTATGCATGGGAGAAAGCCCAACTTGAGTGGTCTTGAACCATTCGGGTCCCATTGTTCGATTTTAAAGACAAATTCTAAATTTGGTGAAGTAGCCGATGAAGGAATCTTAGTCGGTTATGTTGTTGGGACTCCCAACAGACGTGTCTTTAATACATCGACCAGCAAGGTTGAGGTGGTGTGTAACACCGATATCACAAGTTACCAACCGCCAAAACCAAGCAACGGACCTGCTGAGTTTTTCGACTATGTTAAACTTTTTAAGTCTTTTAACATACCGTATTTGGATATTGCTGAAGAAGAAGAGAGAGTTGCTACGAAGATGATCCTTGATGAGGAAGAAAATCTATTGCAAAGACAGCTGATCGATAAATGTCAACCTTCCTCATCAAATACTATCGATACCCCTGCTGCCTCGACTGAAGAAGAATTTTTCAATCCGTTTCACTCTCTGCATGAAACAACCATTGACGAGCTCTCTTCTAACTTGGAAGACAATTTGCATGTCGGTTTTGTTCCGACCACGAGAATTCATAAAGATCACCCTTTGGAGAATGTGATTGGTGATGTGTCCTCCAGTGTACAAACAAGACGTAGCTTGAATGAGCACACCTGTGTTTACACAAGCATCAAGGAGACAGGGATAATCAACGAATGCTTGTACACCTGCTTTATCAGCCAGATTGAACCAAAGAATTATCAAATGGCTCTCAAGGACAGCTCGTGGGTCGAAGCTATGCAAGAAGAGTTGGCTCAATTCAAGAAAATGGAAGTTTGGACTTTGGTTGAAAAACCGAAGCATGTGCATGCGATAGGCACAAAATGGGTGTTTAAGTGCAAGAGAGATGAGAAAGGGATTATCATAAGAAACAAGGCGAGGCTAGTCGTTAAAGGTTTTAATCAACAAGAGGGGATTGATTATAATGAAGTGTTCGCTCCTGTAGCAAGGTTGGAAGCCATTAGATTGTTTTTGGCGTTCGCTGCTTATAAGAAGATGAAGGTATTTCAGTTGGATGTGAAGAGTGCGTTTCTGAATGGGAAAGTTGATGAGGTAGTGTATGTTGAGAAACCTCCGGGTTTTCCTGACCCAGACTTTCCTGATCACGTGTACAAGTTAAGCAAGGCATTGTATGGACTACATCACGCACCTCGTGCCTGGTATTCAACTTTATCAGATTATTTGCTTGAAAATGGGTTTGAAAGAGGGAAGATAAATAGCACGTTGTTCTTCAAGAGAGATGGAAGCGACCTCCTGCTGGTGCAAGTCTACGTGGATGACATTATCTTTGCTGCATCAAAAGTCTCCATGTGTCAAGATTTTGAGGCCGTCATGAAAAAGAGGTTTGAAATGAGTGCTATGGGTGAACTAACTTTCTTTTTAGGATTGCAGGTTGATCAGAAGAAGGATGGGATGTTCATTCATCAGACCAAGTATGTTCATGATGTGCTCAAACGCTTCAAGATGGAGGACATCAATCCATTCGACACTCCAATCTGCGTCAATCACAAATTGGGTGCTGAGTCAGACGGTGATGCAGATGTGGACCCAACTCAATATCGGGCTATTATAGGTTCTTTAATGTACTTAACTGCTTCTAGGCCTGATATAATGTTTGCTGTTTGTCTTTGTGCACGCTTTCAGGCAAACCCAAAAGAATCTCATCTGAAGGGTGTGAAGAGGATACTGAGGTATCTCAAGGGCAAACCGAAGCTGGGGTTGTGGTACCCGAGAGGAGGAGACTTGGAGCTAGTCGCTTACACAGATTCTGATTATGGAGGGTGCAATCAGAGTCGGAAGTCAACAACTGGAGGATGTCAGTTTCTTGGTGGCAGATTGGTGTCGTGGCAATGCAAGAAACAGACTTCGGTCGCAATTTCAACTTGTGAAGCAGAATACATGGCAGCATCCAACTGCTGCTCCCAGGTTCTTTGGATTCAACAACAGTTGCGCGACTATGGTCTGAATTTCTTACTTACTCCTATTTGCATTGATAACACAGCTGCTATCTCAGTAACTAACAATCCCGTGAAGCACAGTAAAACTAAACATATTGACATACGTCATCATTTTATACGGGATTGTGCTGAGAAGAAACTGATTGTGCTTGAAAAGGTGGATACGCTTGATAATTTCGCTGATCTTTATACTAAAGCGTTTGACAAAACAAGATTTCAAAACCTTATCGAGCTGAATGGGATGATCAAGCCCGAGTAACCATGCTTTTCATGTTATATTAAAAAAAAATAAATAAAAAAAAATAACGTCTCTATCACTTAAAAATATGTCGGTTGCCTCGGTTTGAAGGACTTGTCTTCGGATATGTTTTGGTCCTCATTTTCTACTTGTAGAATTTGAGGATAGCCATTAACCAAAGGACTGAAAGTGACCAGGGCGGTTTATGATGAGTTTTCATTCTTTCGCTTAAAATTAGTCGATCATACTTAGTTAGATGGACACATACTAGTATGTGGTCGGTCCAGCTGATCC
The DNA here is from genome assembly GCF_021521415.1 of Bidens hawaiensis. Taxonomy (NCBI): domain Eukaryota; kingdom Viridiplantae; phylum Streptophyta; class Magnoliopsida; order Asterales; family Asteraceae; genus Bidens; species Bidens hawaiensis. Next base: position 43,629 of record NW_027499534.1, on the reverse strand, counting down.
ATTGGATCTTCGGGATAGCCGTTTACCTGAAGACTTTGTTTTGGTCGGGGCGATTAATGTTAAAATTTTAAAAAAGGGAAATGAAATTATTTTTCAAGTCTGCTACTTCGTAAGAAGTTCGTTTGCTATGTTTAACAGAAAATTGATCCAACCTTGGAAAATGATAGATATACTGATTCTGTGTGCTTAACTAGTGAAGTTATTAGGCTTAAAAGGCTTTTGGACAGTTATTGTATGTCATGGTAGCTTTTTATGGTGCGTAAAAGTAGATGTGATACAAACTAAATCTACTTGATTTTACGTGGAAACTCCTTACGAGTTTTGCATGTCTTCATATATATCTTTCCGAATGATAGGCAGAAAAGCGATTACCTAGTCATACACGAGCCCGTAAGTGTTCTGATTCCCGTGAAGATAGCGTTTCAAGAAACTTCAGTGATCCAGATTCGGGACTTGCAGTTGTTTACTACTCCGTAGTCTATGTAAATGTTTAGCATAAAAAAAAAATAAATAAATAAAATAAAAATTTATGAGTTATGAAAACATTCTAGAGCTGAAAATGTCAAGACTTCTCAATCATGGAGTAAGAAAGAGAACGGGAAGCAGATGAAGAGTACTTACAAACTTAATCGGACACTATGGGTCGAGGTCAATTCGGGGTGACTTGGGGAAAGCCATATATGCTTTGAGAATAGATAGGAGACATCATAATCTCTGAGTTGTTGCCCACATAATTTTTGAGATTAATTGAACTTAACTCGTATCACAGAAACGATGAAAACCATCTTAAGTTATTTACCTGCCTACAACCTGTTTCCTTCTGTCATAATACAGCTAAACACAGATCTATGTGACAGTCACGTAATTAGTATGATTCCTGTTCGGATCTTGTCTAAAACGTAGTAGTCCCTATCGAGACTGAAATTTGATCCCTTATACTTTAATTTTTTAAAAAAGGTTTCTTGTACTTAGGTAGTTTTATAATTTTGTATCTGGTTACTTGGACTTGATCGTGTTATTTAATTCTTAAAGGGATGTTTTAAAAGTTAATTGCAAAATGTTCAAATTATAAGGGTTGATTTTGTAAATATAGGCGATGTTGTTAAACAGGCGAACTTGTGAATAACTTCGCCTATGCGAAGTTAACCGTAACTTCGCCTGTATAACTTCGCCCCTATATAAGGATTTTCAAAAGTCATTCGTTCGTTATTTTCATTATCAGCGAACTTATCCTCCGACTTTTCAGCGAACTTATCTGAAATCTCGGCGAACTTGTCGTTTCGTTTCATCTTTGTTCTTTTTTCTCAGTTTCCGTTACGATTCAAGGTTCGTCGTGTCGACATATCGTATAACACATGTTCTTTCTTGTTTATCTAAGGTCGTGTCGAACCGTTACGAAACCTCGGACCGTCGGATTTTTGAAACCATTTTTCAAACTTGTTTTTACGTGGTTGTGAACAACTTGAACGTCTAGACCATCATAAAATCGAGTTTTTCAGAGTCCACAATCGTTAAATTCGCCAACGGCACGTCGTTCGAAATCCTTACTGTCGCCGATTCAGATTCAGGAGAACTTACGGTTTAGGCGAAGTTATCCGTAACTTCGCCTGAGGCTCAACTTCGCCTAAGGCGATGTTGTGGTGAGGCGAAGTTATCATTAACTTCGCCTGGACCTTTTAATTTTTTAATTATTAGCCGAACTTAAAGATGAAGCGAAGTTGTTCCTAACTTCGCCCCAACTTTAACTTCGCCTATACAGATTTTATCACAACTTCGCACATGGTAACAAGCGAACTTGTGGTACTCCTTAACGTTTATCTAACTTGGTTCGTTTGTTGCAGATATGGCTGCAGTTGCAGGTGCTGGAGGTGCTGGAGGTGACGATGGAGATAATCAGAGGCAATTCTTCCCAGGTCACAACATGTTCATCACCTTAGACCCGGAAGCGAGTGGTGTGGAGGATTACCGTGAGATAATCACATTCCTCCTTCGCTCGAGGATATTCCACGCAATCACTACGACTCTGCCGATTTCCTTACCCAATATTGAGGATTTCTGGCAGACAGTGGAATACGATTGCCGCGTTGAGCCCCCGGTTATGCGAGCAACCGTCAACAATCAAGAAGTTCAGTTCTCTTCTGAACAAATACGGGTGGCTTTACGTTTTGGAGAGGAGACTAGGGATGACCCTACAGAGTTTGTGGCTCCGTTCCGTGATGGAGCGTTTCTCCGAATGGGCTATTCTGGTCAATTAGGTGATACTCAGAGGAGGAAGGGTTTCCTACTCGATCAGTGACGCTTCCTCATGCACGTAATGATTGTCTGCATGTCAGGGAGGAAGGCGGGCACTGCCGGGATGGGTGCGACCATGCAGTCCGCAATAACTGCTCTGGCTTATAACAAACGTTATAGCTTCAGTCAGATGGTCTTTTATGAGATCGATAGACAGAGGAGAGCGATGGCTCGTGAAAGGTTCATCATGTATCCAAGATTCATTCAGATGATCTTGAATCATGTTGCTCCCACGTTGCCTCAACGACGTCCAATACGATACGTGGAGAATGTGAGCAAACGTATCTTTGCTCAATGCCGCACATCCAGTGCGAGGAGCAAGCCTGAGCTGAGTCCGAGGGATACTCTACTGTTTGGGTATTTAATCAACCCGGAGTATGTTCCTGCTACTGGGGATGAGTTCAGAGACCCTCAACCACGACAGGTAGGAGCACCTCGAGATGTAACTGCTGTGCCTGTTGTGTCGGCTGAGGAGGATGTAGACCTTGATGCTGCATTTGGCGGCCAAGGATTCTTTGACATGGACCGGTTTGATCCACAAGAAGAGGTGCAGGTCTCTGCTGCACAGGTTCGGGAAGTAAATATTACTGGAGCAGCTACGACGGTGGCTGACTCAGATCTTGATGATGTTATGGATGAGGCGAGAAGGATGTTGGTAATACGAGAAAGGACGTTAGGGAAGAGAAAGAGGACAGTTGATGATACTGAGTCAGAGGAAGAAGAAGAGGATATTCACAAGTTGGTTAGACGGTCAAGACGGGAAAGGACAGGTGCAGGTATGGGAGCTGGAGAGACTTCAAGAGTTGTACGTTTCGCTCCATCCGCACTGTCAGGTATGTCGATTGTTCCTACATCACTACAGGTCACAGGTTTAAGCGCCGCGAATGTTCCTGTGGTGGCTACATCATCAGCTTTTGGCATCCCAATCACTACTATCCAGCTGACGACTCCGGAGATTGTGTCTTTACCACCTCCAAAGCTTACTCCTTCAGAGGTGGTGGCACAATTTGTAGAGTCGACAGTCGTTGCAACTGCAGGGTTGTCGGTCACGATACCACCTGCGGTTACGTCCACAACTGCTTCTGATGTCCCGGTTACATTCGAGATCCCTGCTGAGTATACTCAAGACACATCTAACATGAGGTTTGATTTCGATGCAACCCTCTCAGACTCGGAGAGAATAGCTGCACTTGAGCGGGTCGTGGCTGAACAATCAAGGGTGAATCTTGTCCAGACCCAGGCTATTCAGCGCCTTGTAGCAGAGAATCAACTACAGTCGTCCCTCCTGATTGAACATGGAAGAATTATAGATGCAATGAAGGAGTTCTTAGCATCTCAGGGGAGACAGGCTGTAAAGGCGACGAGTTGAGGACAAATAAGAGGAATGACAAAGACGATGATCCCAATGCATCGAAAGATGCAAGTGGTGAGTTGCCAAGAACTACTCAAGCTCTTGGGACTTCCACAGCTCAGGGGGAGTCTGCAGGTGCAGTTGGTGGTGATGAAGTGGTGATGGTTGATGATGAAGATGATGTGATTGATGCTTTGAAAGAATCATATGATGATATGCTAGATGATGATGTGATGTTTGATGATGATGTGCTGCCTATTGAGGAGATTGAGAAGATTGGAGCTCAGATTGTGATTGAAGAAGATGTTGAAGAAGGTGAAATAGTAGAAGAGAATCTAGAGCATGACATTCCAGGTGGGAGAAAGCAGATATGGGTAATGAGACAGTAATCGATGAGACTGAATGGGAAGAGCAGCCTAGGTGGAAGGAAGGCTATGCTAAGTGGTTCGTCAAAACGAAGAAACCAGCGGTCCCTACAATGTTTAAGAAGAGTTACATTATTAAAGGCTATGCTGAAGCAAAGAAAGGGATTATTTGCTGGATCTATGATGAGCAGTTGAAGCTCTTTGTGATTAAACGGTATGACGGCGTTCAGTATTTTAAAAGAATGTTAAGATCGTTGAATACAATGCCGGAATGTGAAGTGAAAGACTTAGCCAGATTGGGGTTAATCAATCGAAATGACGATAATATGGCTAGAGTCATTGAGAAAATTGTATGGAGAGAGAGTATAAAAGAGAAGAAGTTTGAGCTGTTGAAACCGCAGAAGGGAAAACTTGTTGAAGGCAAGGATAGAGGTCTGAGAGCTGATGGAAAACCTTGGATGGTCATGAAGTATAAACTAATCCGGTGCCTTAAAGAAGTACCGATGAAGCTAATGCCCAAGGATGTGCTTAAAGACCTAAAGTGGTGGTATGTGGAGTGTGAGACAGCAGAGGCGGTGATGGAAGACGAGGATGAACAAGAGCTCCTAAGAGTTTACGATCCGATGCATTTGGTAAACTTATCGCAAGCTGATCTGAAGGTGCTTAATGAGAAGAAAATCTTTTATATTCCCGCTTGGAAGGACGAAGCGAGGAAGTATCAAAGAGTTGTGTCAGTTTGTGTTAGAGAAGGAGTGCATGCGTGAAGATTCAAGATTGAAGATTACAAGACAAGTGCTTAAAGATCAAGATATGAAGCTACTGCCAAGGGGGAGTCTGATGGTGCATAATGTCAGTAGTTCATAGTCTAGTGTCTGTAATCGAGTCTGTAATGTTTAATTATGTTTTGTATGTTTAAGCGAAGTTACTGACAAGTTCACTTAACAGGCGAACTTGTTAGTCAAGCGAAGTTATGGACAACTTCGCCTGAACATGCCAGGCGAAGTTGTTGTGTATTTATAGTCCTAGGTTACGGCTTGGTTTGTAATCGTCGTTTAAGTTCGTGTCAGTTGTTAAAGTTCATTGTAACGTGAGGACGAGAGTCTGTAACGGTGATATTACGTCACGTGTTTGAGTTATAATATATAACGTGTGTTCGTGTGATTCGTGTTCTATACTCGTAACGATCTACGCAGGGATTCCGCACCTGGGTAGACCGAGATATCTCGTGCGATCCGTCCAGGGAACCTACAATACCTATTCTTCAAGAGAAACTTCTCAACACCAGTTTGTTCATTTGATTTCTTTCTATTGAATATTTTCTTCTTAGGCTTACTCTTTTTTATCACAACTTGTTGATATTTAAGAGTCAACAGATTTCTTATATTCTTGAGACTTAACAATTTGACTTATGTTGAATTTCTGGATAATTGTACCATTTTTCTTCCCAATGAAACTTCGTTTCTTTTCAATTGCTTTACCATTCTTTACTTTATCATCATATTTTTTCTTACCCTTATTTAAATACTCATTGTATCTTTTCTTGTAAAATGAAAAGTCCTGTCCTAACCTGGTATGGTAAGGGACATGAGATGGTTCAGGAGAGAACGTTTCTTGACATGTGTCAGTGTGATGACCATAAACATCACACACTTTGCACCATACTTGTCCTTTACAGCTTTCACATGAGTTTCCCCTCTTAGGGGATGATACATGGCGTGGTATAACCTGATCGTTTAGTCAACAAGACATTTTCATTTGGTCTTGGGGGCTCAACTCCAATGGTCATTTGATGAGTAATAAGACCATCAAAGTTAATTGAAAATGGTATAAATTCCTCAATCTTTGCATCCTCTCTATCCACTGAACTCTTTACAAAGTTAATATTCTCTAATTTTGTTGGACTTTCAATTCTATCACTTCTTGGTCTCGACCATCTCCTTGTAGAATCTTCAACCCATTCCACATCTCCCACATCAAATAGTTCATGACTTGAGAAAACTAGATAGATTGGAAGAAAAAGATCATCATTCTTGAAGGATTCATCATTCTTCTGTTGTTCTTCACACTGGTTATTTTCCACGACACTTTTCTAGTAGGATTTTCACTGATTTTCTTTACTTTAGATCCACCACAAAGGTCAAAATATATATGTTATCTTCTAATTTGCTCATGGTGTTTCTTCATCTTTCCAGTGAATTTTGGTAACAAGGGGATCTTGTTCTTTGAACCTTTCTAACCCTTTTCTTTTCCTTTTAAACTTCGAAAGCTTGAGCATTCGGTGCTTGATTCACTCATATCATCTTCACTTGACACATTACTCTCTTGTTCTTTCATTGACACTCGAATTCCAACAGATTTATCAACAAACATATCCTTTTTTTCAACAACTTTCATCACAAATTATCCTTCTTCATCAGCCTCAACCATTTTATAATTTTCGACAAAATCGTTTTATCTTCAAACACTTTCTTGAATTCATCAAGATATACTCCTCTATGTTCCATGTCCACTTTTGATGAATAATTTTCATTAAAGGGTGGAGGAACAACCTGTACTAATCCTCTACTTTGATTTCCTTTAATTTCCACAGATGTTACTAGTGGACACTAGATTTTTCATAAACTCAACTTCAACTTGAAGTTAATTCTTCTTCAAGTTCTCATCAAGTTACATTTTCTTTAACCCTTCAATCTCTGTAGTGTATATGGAACGAGTTTCATAACTATCCATGCAGTCTTGTTCCAAACTTTTGATTTGATTCTCATATGTTATTTCACTCAACTCATACACATTGATTATACTATGTTTCTTAATACATTCTGTTTTCAACTCACCAACTCCCTTTCTCAAAATATCAATCATTTCAAGTAATGTGACATTCGTGACAAAACTTGGTATACCTAATTGCTTAGTAGTAAGTAAACGATAAATCGGTTAATTCGTAGCGATTAAACGAGTAACCGATCGACACTGGTTACGACCGTATACAAACTGAGGGGTCATATATAATCGCTATAATATATATATATATATATGTATATAAATATATATATTATAGCGGCTAACATATTGATAATTAGGCCCCAGTATGTTTAAAACCATTTAACGAAAAAGGTATTGTTTAACAATACGTTTTGACTTTAAACGCAATCGTTAACATCAAAACGAGCATTGTATCATCTGTCAATCCGAAAAAGACTTATGGGACACTTATATAAGATGTTTTAAGAAGTCTCTGAAAATGTTATGGATTTTTACAATGAGTCAGTACGTTTATCTTATTTTATTAAAATGGGCTGAAAAACACTCTTTTTGGCCCTGTTTTTCGTACCCGAACTAGTTTTCTTGCGAAAAAACCGAACCAGAACTATATTTTAGACCAAGATTTACACGTGACACGAAACCGAGGCATTAATGGGCCAAAAAAGAGGCCCAATGGGCCCCCTTTGGGCCGGCCGCAAATATGATGTGGGCCCCTTTGTATAAAGCTTGTTAAACAAGCCTGTTCCCTTAGCATTTTCTCACTAACAATAAAGCAAACCAAAACTCAGCTGTGTTCTTCACCCTTGCAGCAGAAGCCTAGAGGTAAACATCTTATTTTCATAAAATTTCAATTGATTAAGATACATTAAACATAGAAATGTAGGTTTTGATTAGTATTAAACATGTTTAACCATTCAAAAACCCTAAAAATCACCTAAAATCAAGTTTTAATGTTAAACATGTTTATAAAGCAGAACTATATAGATTTTGGACCAAAAACACGGATTAGAACGTTAATATAACGTTTTTACGGTTTAAAACCTTGAAATGAAACCCTAACCGAAACCCTAAATAACAAGGAGGACTATGGATGATTTATGTTTGGTTTTATGTTATTTGATATGCAGAAACACTTACTTTGTGACCCGAGACCTGAAGAGTCGATAAAACAACCGAAAACTATCGAAAACCGACAAGGTAATTACCGTATTACTTGTTTAGGGGATGTTTAGTATTAGGTTGTATCATGCTTGTTGTTAGTTTGTGAAACTATTCAGGGACATTAGGGATAACATAAGTGAGTCCCTGTTATAATTTGGTAATTTTGTGATAAAAGGAGAAATTTAGCGAATTTATTATCGTTTATTAGCGTTTATTTGGGAAAAATAGTTAAACTTCATGAACAATTACTACATTTTGGTTGAGACTCAGAAATGTTATGGTAAGATCATTTGAAAAATATGGGATCATTTGGAGCTGTCTAAGTACAGTTTGTGGATTTGCGTTTTTATCGAGTTTTAACAGCCGAAAATGCACAAAAGGGTATTTTGTCTAAAATATTTATGATACTATGACCACCTAGAAAATTATCGGATTTTTCGGGAATCGTTTGTCATTAACGAGGTATTTATAGGTTTATTATAACACATAAAAATAAATAAATAAATAAGTATAAAAATTCTGAAAATATTTTTATAAACTTCTACAGATTTTACTTTACTTATACAAAATTCTCATAATTTATATCTAAATACATAATTAGTTATATTATGATTATTTGAGATTTAAATTATATTTGTTTTAATGAAACTGATAGTTTTGTGTTTAACGAACTGACTGGTATGTCAAAACATCAAAAGTGGTCAAATATCATAGTTTAGGATGATATTTATAAAAACGAACTTTTACGAGATTTATGGACATTTCGGGTGAATTGTACACGTTTTATATATTAAAACCGTAAGAAAACGGAAACAAACCCCGCGATCAATCCAGATACCGAAACTTTAAACTTCTTTTATAAATAAAATCATTTTATCAATTAGTGTGTTTTACATAATTTTGTGTGATCTTACCTATTTTAGAAACGTGTAAACGATCAACTAGGCTAGGCACGAAAACGATGCAACTAAACCAAATCTGGTTTTAAACATTTCATAACTCACAACGTCACAATCCTTACTAGCATGTTCTGAGCGTAAGAGCCATACCCAGACTAGTTATACAGCACGATTTAGTTTAAGCATTGTACTAGTGTTAACCGTACTATACCGATTATAGGATACGAGCTTTAGTCGAGACATTATATATACTACACGTGTAACTGATCAAGACTACGATAAGGTGAGTTTCATGACCCCACTTTTAAACCGTTTTACGTACTTTTGGGGTGGAAAGCGTGGTAACATATATGTATATACTTGAAAAATTGTGATGATGTGAATTATCTAAGTAATAACACTTGAAAGTCCCCACAAACACAAGTGGTTAACTTCACGCCAGTGACGTGTGGATAGAACTATTGGTTTGACAAACCCAACTAACAGGGTCGGAGGGTATGCCAGAACATGTTAACCCAGTTGCATATTGTCATTTAATCTTATTACATTCTCCTATGTGGTGTTAGACATAGTACATACTTGGGGCAAAGTGGCTATTAAATGCCAACGGTAGTACATGTGCAAGGATGGCCATGCGTTTAGCTCGTTTCAGTTTTACTTGTGGCTTAGTATAAAAACATACGTACATACATACATACATACATACATACATACACAGATACATACATACATACATACATACACAGATACATACATACATACATACATACATACATACATATATACATTCACACATACTGTGAACTTTATGAACTCGTATACCGATTTTTGTTCGTACTCGTGAAACTTGAAACTCACCAACTAGACGTAGTTGACCCATTTTAACATGCTTTTCAGGTGAGCCAAAGTTGGAACGATTGCTACGTACTCGGAGTTAAAATCTGAAGTTGAATCGCTGTAAATAGATGAATAAGAAGCCGAGAACTGGTTTTGTGTTTTTCACTTAGTTTGTAAACTTAGTGCCAACAAATATATTATGACGTAAATTAGTTTGTTGAATTTCTTTGTAAACAATGTGGTTGATACCAGAGTTATCTGTTATATTCCCGTATTATTCTTCCGGAACAACCTAGTCGGGGTATGACAAGTAAATCGAAAGTTGTGAGATTTGGATGTACCGATGATGAAGAATATTCTGAAACGGATACGAGTCTTTGGATGCCTATCAAAAGCTTTAGCGTTTCCTTTACATTTACGTAAAGTAGCGCTACACGATCGGCTTCATCATCATCACCTCTGTTACCACCATCTCCACCCTCACCACCATCGTGCCCACCTACTCCACCTTCACTTTCAGAATACAAGTCATCGTGAATCCAACGATAATCCGGTCAAGCAATATGACCTATAAGTTACTTAAACTTAAGCCAGTTCTCCGAATTCTGACCATGATATATTCTCAATTGCTTCATCACTACTTCAGTCATCTGTTCCAACACCATAACAATATCCATCAATTCCGGTTCTCTCACTAATTTTGGCTCTAGGTTGTCATTAATCAATCCCAAGAACCTTGGGTACATGAGGAACTTGTTCTTCCTATTACATGTGATTCAGTTCTTCTTGAGATTGTAAAAGACAAGCTTGGATAAGTTGAATGGCCTGTTCAACACCAAAGCCGCATATGCAGATAGTAACATAATCCGACATTCATCAATACCTCCTTTTATGCCATTGAGACAATGAATAAGTACATAGAGAACGTACTTATAATGTTGTTGGGATGAGAAAAAGGCTAAAGAAAGAATGGAATCTTCTCAACCTCTTAAGAAAGTGCTAAGTATTTACTCCGAGCAAGCTCAGACCTCCCAGCAAGGTTTTACTTATCCTAGAAAGGTATTTTGCCTTCCGGGCAAGGTTATCTTCTAGAATTCCTCTTGAGTGTTATACCGAGCAAGGTTCACTTTTGTCTAGAAAGGTAGTTCTTCAATTCAAGCAAGGTTTGTTTTCCTAGGAAACCCTTGGACCAAAACCAAGCTAACATGAAATCTAGCAAGGTTTATTATTAATTAAAAGTGTTCCCACCAAGGTTGAAGGAAGTTGATCAAGAAACAAGTTAAAGACTTCTACCGAGCAAGGTTCAACTCCTAGCAAACTAAAGTGTTACCAGTACACCTTGATTTGCTGAATAAGTTAATTTTACCAAAGAGTTGAAGGGATTCCTGAAGAATAAGTATGCTAGTGGGACTATATCGAGCAAAGTTTGATATAGTCAAGAGAATTAAAGTCTGCTAGGTGAACATTTTCTTTGAAAATAATCAAAGTAAAGTCTGCCGGAGAACTGTTTACCAGCACAGTTCATGGTTACCAAGTATGCTCGACAATGATACATGCTGCAAAGCATGCCCGAAGACTTGTTTTACACTTAGCATTTATTGTAATAGCTTTAATTATGTACGGATGATTAAGGTTTCCAGATATAAAATGTAAGTTGTCAGGGTAGGCCTATAAAAAGAATAATTTAGGGCACACCTATGACACAACATACGAAACCTAGACGTTTCACCTAATATTGATTGTGACGGTTGTCTTATCTCGGACGGATAAAACATTCCATTCTGAAACCCTAATTGATTTCTTATTGTATTTGACATATTACATCAATGGAAATCTTTTGAGTTGCAGTGTTTGTTTGTTACCTTTGTGTCTTGTTAGAAACATTTAGTGTGTTAGTGTTTCCGCCATTAACATACCTATTGTTCTTTCCTAAATTTGCAAGTCGTTAACATTCTTGTCAAAAATTATTGTGTGGGTTACGACATAGTGATTGAGCGATATAATGGGGACCGACAAGTGGTATCAGAGCTTGTTTGCTAGTTGGGTGAAGAACTATTGTTGATTACTGTTGATTATTGTTGATTTGAATATGAGGAATGACGTCAGCTGACTACTGTTTCATTGACAGGTGACGTCAGCTGTTCTGTTTTTCATTTCTCAGATCTACAATTTTTTTGAGGTTTAAAAGTGTTTTCGCTCTTTGATCTTTGTTTCTTTGTTATTATCTAGCTCAAATCTGTCCAAATATCTCATATATGAGGTTTTCATCCATAACTCTGATTATTTTTAAATGAACATTGAGTTTTTATTTGTCAAGTTTTTATCTTATAAAAGACCAAAAAAAAATATATATATATGACTGGATACGATGTGCAAGAAATGTATACTAACAAAATTCCAGGGTTGTACGGACATGAGAACTATATTAAATGGAAAGTGCTATTCGAAGCAGCTGTCTGTTACCACGATCTGTAAATGTAGACTTCGATCAAGAATTGTCCCAATGTGGCAGATGGAACAAACAAAAATTCGGTGGTTGAAGCTAAAATGAAAAAGGTTGATGACAGAGCCTTAGCCATGCTAATGGGACTGTCTTGGGAAATTTTTACTAAAGTTGCTCACCATACAACTGCTAAAGACATGTATGATGCCTTGTTGGAGATGTTTAAAGGCAACACAGAACTGAAGAAAAACAAGAAAGAAAGGTTGAAGCAACAACTTTACTGATTCAAGTATAAAGATGGTGAAAGACTGAAGTCTGTAATGAAAAGATTCCTGACTATTGTCAATGTAATCAGGACATCTAATATGTTGTGACAGATTCTGATTTGAATACAAAGTTTCTCTCAACTTATTCAAAAGAATGTTATACTGCAAGCAAGTTTATAAAGCAAAAACAAAACTTTGCAGAATTGAAGTTGGATGATGTGATTTGCTTCCTTCAAGCAGCAGAGATTGAAATGATTGAAAGTGAAATGATCAAGGAAGATAAACCCTACTTTCAAGTGACCAATGCACTTATTGCTAAAATGGGAAACTTATCAACAAAGGGCCAACAACAAATTACCATTATTGAAGAACTTATTCAGCATGTTGATGATACCCCTAAGAAGTTTTGTTGCTGGAAATTTTAACAGTCAAGGTGGATAATCAAGATTCAATATCGAATTGATTGATGACAATGACTCCTCTATGGCCAGTGGGCATCCACCATATGGTAGTGGTAATGTTGGCAATGGAAATGAATATCAAGATTTGTTATCAATGTTCACTAAACTCCGATAAAACTTTTGTTGCCAACAACATGATCCACACTAGTGTTGTTCAAGATGATCTAGAGAAAATTGATGTTGATGACCTGGAGGACATGGATCTAAAGTGTCAAGCTGCAATGTTGGAACTGAGAAGCAAGAGGTTGTACAATAGAACTGGAAGATCATGGTTTCAGGACCAAATGATAGAATTGGATTTGGAAAATCCAAGGCAATCTAACATTTTGCTATAGAATGTAATCAACCTAGGCAATTCAACAACAATCAAGGCCAGCAGTACCAGCCTAGAAATTTTTTTTTTAGAATTCGATATGGATGAATATAAATAGCTGACAATTTTGGTTGGGATGAGAAAATGAACTACAGGAAGATTGGAATCATCTCAACCTCCCTGAAAACGGATTAGTATTGACATCGGTCATACTTGGACATCCGAGCAAGCTTTTACTTAAGCCTAGCAAGGTATTTTACCTTCCGAGCAGAGTTATCTTCTTGAAGTCTTCCTTATTGATAATCCGAGTAAGTTCACTTCGTCTAGCAAGGTGTTCTTCAGGTCAAGCACAGTTTGCTTACTAGCAAACTCTTGACCAAACCAAGCTAATAAAGCAACGTATTTTGGAAGATCTAGCAAGGTTTGATTAATAAACAGTTGTCCGAGCATGCTTTGGGAAAGTTAGTTAAGAAACATTTAAAGGACTTTCTTTAGTAAGGTTCAACTCCGAGCAAGCTACAGTGCTACCAGCACAAGTCAAACAGTGCTACTAGCACACTTTGGTTTGCTTAATAAGATATTATTTAACAAAGAGTTGAAGGGATTCATGAAGAATAGTTTGCTCGTAGGATCATATCAAGAATAGTTTTCTATGGTTAGGAAGATTGAAGTCTGCTAGGTGACTATTTTCTAAAGAAAATATTCCAAGTAAAGTTTGTCCGAAGAACTGTTCACCAGCACGCTTCAAGGTTACCAGGTCTACTCGAAGATGATTAAAGACACATTGTCTACCCGAAGACCTGTTTTACACTTAGTATATTTTGTAATATGATTTTCTGAATATGTATTAATGATTTGGGTTTCAAGTAATGTATGACAGCTGTCAGGTGGCAGGCCTATAAATAGAATGTTCTAGGGCACGCCTTAAGGAAGGACGCTTGACAGACACCTGAATTGATTGACAACGATTTGACGGCTAACATATTCTTACGAATATTCTGCCTAGAATCATATCATTCCTTTCTTAGAAGCCTAATGATTTCCTGTTTGTAATCGACTTACTATTTATGGAAATATTTTGAGTGAATCTATGTGTGTGTGTCTTTATTGTGCCCTTAAAGCAACAACTAGTGTGTTATTGATTACGCCTTTAATATACTTTTATTCTTCTCCAATCTAGCCGTGTCGTTAACCTTCTTGTCAACACTCTTTGCGTAGGTTACGACATAGATGGATTGAGTGATCAATCAGGACCGAAAAGTGGTATTAGAGCATAGCTCGACTACCTTGGTGAAGAATAAGTTGCGGATTATTCACTGAATAAGTTTGATTTGAGGACGAATGGTGACATCAGCTGAGAATTGTTCTATTGGAGAGTGACGTCAGCTGTTCTGTTCTTATTTGCTCAGATCTGCCTTGTTTTACGGTTTAAAAGTTTCTTTTTCCCTATAACTTGTTTATTGTCATTCTTAATCTTGCTTTATTCGGACCAGATTTATCAGATCTGAGAATCATACCTCAGATCTGATAATTTTCAGAAAAGTTTAAATTAAAGCTTTAAGTCGAAATTTATTTTAAGTCTTTGTGTTAGCTTTAAAATATTTTAAGTCAAAAAGTTTAAGAGAAGCCATGTTTTCAAGTAATCAATGCTCTCATTGCACCTATGGGGAACTTGTCAACCAAAATCCAACAACAGATTCCCATCATTGAAGTACCAAATAAGCATGTTTTTGATACACCTAAGGCTTTTGTTGGTGGTAGTTCAAGCAACTCACAAAACCAAACAAGGTTTAATGTCCAACTCCTGGAACACAATGATTCAGCCTCAATGGCTAGTGGACATACACCTTTTGTTGGTGGCAATGGAAGTAATGGATCTGATTATCATGGATTGCTCTCAATGTTCACTAAGTCTTATAATGATTTTGTTTCAAAGAACATGGTTCATACAAGCATTGTTCAAGATGATTTGGAGCAAATTGATGCAGATGATTTGGAAGACATGGATTTGAAATGGCAAGTTGCCATGTTAGCTTTGAGAAGTAAAAGGTTGTATAACAGAACTGGTAGGTCTCTGGTTTCTGGTCCTAATGACAGGATTGGTTTTGACAAGTCAAAAGCAATTTGCTACAATTGTCAATAGCCTGGAAATTTTGCAAGAGAATGCAATCAGCCAAGGAACTTTCAGATGAATCAGTTCCAGAATCAACATCCAAGAGGTCATCATCAATACCAACAAAATCAGCCAAAGATTTAATAACAACAACTTCAATAACTACAATCCCAACTTCAACAACTTTCAGCGTCAAATGAACAATCAACATCAAGGTATGCAACAAAATCAAGGTTTCAAAGGAACAGCAATCAAAACCTTCAAACTGTTCAAAAAAACTCTGTCCCAGCCTACCAAAATCAACCCAGAAATCAAGGAAATGTGGCTGTGACTACACAACATGAAGGGAATTTTGATTGTAAAAATCATGAAGAAGACATTGCTGTTAAATCAACAGGGCAAATGTGGCATTCATGGACTAGATTGAAAAGGAAGTTGGATCATCATCTCAGATACACTCTGTTCCTACTGTTGACTTAAATGAAATTATCAATGAATTGAAAACAAAAGTAAGCAAGCAGGAAAGTGAGTGTTTTAGGAAACAAAGTATCAGAAGATGATTTAAATGATTCCAGTGTCAAGTTTCAAATGAAGAAATCCAAGCTGTAAAAAGAAACAGAAGGATGAAGAAGCCTAACTCAATTGATCAACTTCCATTATTGCCTCCTACTACACAAAAACTGAAAAGACTAAATGAGAAGATGAGAAGAGAACATGTGTCATTTGACATATGTGAAGGGTCTACAAGAACAAAGGTGGCTTACAATGCTGTAAGGCCACCAAGCAAAGAAGTATTGAGAAAAACTAAGAATAACAATAAGAAGAAGCCTAACGAAACATTTGAAAGTGATCAGTTTATTCTAGTATATACTGTCTTTTCAAGTCAAGAGTTATTTGACAATGAAGAGGTTGAAACTATGGAAGAATTTGAGAAAAGACAGTCAAGACATAAGGGAAACTTGGATGAAGAGCCTATGAACTTACAGAAAATAATCTTTGAGAAAAGCAAAATTGAAAGAAAGGACATAAAATTTGAAGAGTTTGTGCCTTTCTCAATTGATTCTGATGGTCTCAAGACAAAGAAAAATCATGGAATTGAACCACCAAGACCAAGTGACAGATTCTAAAATGGAAATGCTCATGAAAGTTTCAAAGGAAAGGTGTGGTGTAAAAAGTGTGATAAATATGGTCACCACACTGATTCTTGTCATGAAAGGTTCACTTTCAAACCATTCCATGTTCCAGATGAAACAAAATTTGTTCAAGATTTTGTATTCTACAAACATAAGTATGATGAATATTTGGGAAAAGAAGAGGTGTGTGAATAGGAGACAGTGAACAAGTTTGAACAAAAGGTTGTTATAAGTGTAAAGAAAGAAGGAAGACTGATGTGAAACCAAAGAAGAATGTGACTGGTCAAGTCAACAGAAACAAGCTTCCTATCAAAACTGAATCTGCTTTGAAAAGGAACATACAACCATTGAGAATTGTTCCTAATCAAGACCCAAGATCAGTTAAATCTGATGATTCTCAAAAATCACCAATCAATTCGAAGAAAGAGAAAATGGTTGCTCTCTCAAGAAAAAAACCAAAATAATTTAATGGTGATGTCATCATCATCATCATCATCATCATCGTACTCAGTATATCCCACCAATAGCAATGCTATGGTAGGGTCTGAGGAGGGTAAGATGTAGACAGCCTTACCTCTATCCCATAGGGATAGAGAGGCTGCTTCCGGTGAGACCCCCGGCTCGATAGTAGTTTTGCATCAAGCCTTGGACATAAGGCACATATCACTCAATCATCGGGACACCGGCTGATTGGTGCATGTGCCCTTGTCTTTCGGCTATCAACGCCACCACATGATGCCTTGAATGGTGATGTGAAGTTCCTAATGAAAAACGGGTTTGAGCCTCATGGATTTCGATGGAAATTAAGAGGTCAAGTTCAAGAAACAAAGAGACTTGATGTGAGAGATTTTACCAGTGATAAGGATTATGTGGTGCAAGAATGCAAAAGTATAATTCCTTATGTAAAGACCTCAAAAATGTTCCTAGCACATCCAATGCAACTATTGTTAATGGAACTGATGATTTGCAAGTTGATTTAGCTTGCACTTCACCACCCAACTAATCTTTCTCTTTTATTTCTGCAGGAACAATCCAGTCCACTGAATTAAGTATGGTACATGGATAGTGGGTGTTCCAGGCACATGACTTTTGACAAACGGTCACTTGTTAATTATGAAATGAAATTTGAGGGTTCAATAGCCTTTGGTAGTGATGATAATGGTGGTAAATTTGTTGAGAAAGCGATTCTAACAAATGGCAAGGTGTCATTTGGCAATGTTTTTTATATAGATAGATTACAATATAACATATTAAGCATATCCCGAATGGGTGATAAGGGTTATAAAGTGGGATTTGATTATTCACACTGTTTCATCCTCAAACCTAAATTTGTAATTCCACATGACATGATTATGATGATGGCTCCAAGGAATGGAAATTTATATGAACTGAACATGAAAGAAGCTGTTTTTAGAGGAAGTGCTTATTTTGTTTCTAACGCCACTGTAAATGAATCAAAATTTTGGCATAGAAAACTGTGTCATGTCAACCTTAAGAAATGAACAGATTGGTGAAGGGTGAGCATGTGAATGGCATACCTACAAGAGAGTTCAAGTTAGATGACAGAAGGGCAAGTAGCACAAGTCTTCACACAAGACAAAACTTATTAACACAATTGATCAAGTGCTTGAGATGTTTCACATGTATTTTTTTGGTCCTATAGGTTTCCAAGTTTAGGCAAAATGAGATATTGTCTTGTGATAATTGATGATTTCTCAAGATACACTTGGGTCTACTTCCTAAGTACAAAAAGATGAGACTGTTGAGTTGATTAAAAGTTGTGTGACTAGGGTTGAGAATCAATTGAATGCAAGGGGTGAAGATCATGAAAAGTGATAATGGTACTGAGTTCAAAATTGAAGTAATGTATGAGTTTTGCATTGCTAAAGAAATTTACAACAATTCTTTGCTCCTAGAACTCCTGAACAAAATGGTGTTGTAGAAAGAAGAAACAGAACACTCATAGAAGCTGCAAGAACCATGCTAGCAGATGCTTTCCTACCTGTTACCTTTTGGGCATAAGCAATCAATACAGCCTACTATGTTCAAAACTAAGTACTTCTCAACAAAGGTTAAAACAAACTCCTTATGAGATTTATTTTAAAAGAAATCCCTACATTAAGTTTCTCAAGCCATTTGGTTGCAAATGTTCATTGTTGAACACCAAGGATTATCTCAAGAAATTACAAGCTAAATCCTTGGATTACTTCTTTGTTGGTTACTCGACACACTCAAAAGCCTATAGAGTATATGTGAAAGATCATTTGAGTGTTTTTGAATCATCTAATATAGTCTTCAATGAAAATTAGTTCAATACTTTTGATGGTGTTGCATGGTTGTTTGATCTTGAAAAGTTAATCAAGTCTTTCAAGATTTATCCTGGGGACTTTGATAAAATTTTGTATAAGACTAGTGTGATTGTAGAGGAAACTTCAAAGAAACTCGACTAGGACAAGTTATGTTCAAAGGTTGCTGGAAAAAGGCCTGAATACAACTACATAAAGAATCCTTCAACTGCTGATGATGAACAAGCTCCAATTCATGTCCAAGAACAAGATCAAGATCAAGCAAATCAAGACAATCATGAAAATCAATATGATCATGTTGTGAATGAATTAGATCCTAACAACCAAGGTGATACTAAAGAAGCAAAAGAGAAATGACAGATTTGAAGCCTTGTTTAAAAGTCTAAATTTTGGAAACAATGGTGCATCTACCTCACAACAGAACAATGAAGAAGCACCAGAGTTTCATGATGCAACAACTGAGTTGATCATTGATGAGCCTGATGTCAATGACTTGAATCTTGATTATACTGTATCTACAGATGTTATTGTTTAATCCTCTTATGTTGAAAAGAATCATCCTCCTGAAAATATCATTGGAAACATCAATGAAAGAGTAACAAGAAGTGCATCTAAATCTACAAACATTTGTTTGTACTCCTGCTTTCTATCCCAAATTGAACCTAAGAACATTGTTCAAGCTTTGAAAGACAACAGCTGGGTAGAAGCTATGCAAGAGGAGTTGGCTCAATTCAGAGATCTACAAGTGTGGGAACTTGAAACATATATGCATTTGGAACCAAATGAGTTTTCAGGAACAAAACGGACGAGAAAGGGATTGTAATTAAGAACAAAGCAAGAGTTGTTGCTTTGGGATGCCACGAAGAAGGGATAGACTTCGAGGAGGTCTTTGCACCAGTTGCAAGACTTGAAGCACTAAGAATCTTCTTAGCTTATGCTGCCTCAAAGAATATAAGGGTATTCTAACTTGATGTTAAATCTGCATTCCTGATTGGAAAAATAGTAGAGGAGGTGTATGTAAATCAACCACTAGGATTTGAGGACTCTGATTATCCTAACAAAGTGTATAAGTTAAACAAAGCTTTGTATGGACTTCACCAAGTTCCACGAGCTTGGTATGATGAGTTATCCAATCATCTACTTTAAAATGGTTTCCATATGGGGGCTATTGACAAGACCCTTTTTTACAAGATGAAAGGAAGAGATTTACTTGTGTTGGAAGTCTATGTTGATGATATCATTTTTGGGTCAACCAATGAACTGATGTGTATGGAGTTTGAAGAGGTGGTGAAATCCAATTATAGTATGAGCTCTATGGAAGAAATGAACTTCTTTCTTGGATTGCAAGTTCAACAGAAAACTGATGGGATATTCATCTACCAGTCTAAGTATGTGCAGGACATCTTAGACAAATTCAAGTGCAATGGTCTTAAAACAGCATCAACTCTAATGGACACAAAAGAGAAAATGACAGCAGATAAAAAGGGGGAGCTAGTAGATGAACATGAATACAGAGCAATATTTGGGTCTCTGATGTATCTGATTGCTTCAAAGCCAGACATCCTGTTTGCTGTGTGTGTTTGTGCTAGATTTCAGTCAAGTCCTAAGGTTTCTCATATGAATGTTGCAAAGAGGATCTTTAGATACTTGAAGGGAATACCTTATTTGGGAGTTTGGTATCCAAGGAAACAGTCATTTGATCTAATTGCCTATACAGATAGTGGCTATGATGGGTGCAACATGAGAAGAAAGTCTAACTCAGGAGGTTGTCAATTTTTGGGTGACAGATTGGTGTCCTTGCAATGCAAGACACAAACCACAGTGTAAATCTCAACTACAGAAGCTGAGTATATTGTTGCATCTGCCTGCTGTGCACAAGTCCTCTAGATTCAGAATCAGATGTTGGATTACGGTCTGAATTTCTTAAACACCCCTATTTACATTCATAACACTGTCGCAACATTTACTGTTAAAAATCATGTAAAACATTCTAAGACCAAGCATATTGAAATCAGGCATCATTTTATTAGAGATTGTAGTGAAAAATGTCTAACTGAAGTAAAAAGAGTTGACACAAGTGATAATTTGGCAGACCTATTCACAAAACCACTTGATAGAACCCGGTTCAACTTTCTTTTGAAAGCCCCGAGAATGATCAACTCTAATGATGTGTGATTGATGATGTGTGCTTGTTGTGCAAACTGACTATCTTTTCAAAAGTCTTATTGAATGTTTGTTTGATATGTGTTCTGTATGCTAATTGATTATCTTGATTAAAAGATCTTAGAGAATGTTTTTGTTTGAATATGTTACTATTTTTTGATCACTGATGCATGTTTAATTGATTATCTGAATGACTTAGGTGTATTTGATGCTTAGGTTAATAATCAGTGATTATGTGTAATGTCAGGATAGGTGTTCCAAGTGATTATTCTGCATGTATGCCTATCTGATATCCTGATGATGTTTTTGAATATGGTTAATCTGATCTGATGATGTTATTAGGATTTGCTAGACTGTGTTGTGTTCTGTCTACCTATTTTAATGATGTCATTCATGATTGTGATTTGAATATGTTACTTTCTGTATGTGTCAAACTATGTTTTGTGTCAAAATTGCATGTTGAAATGAAATTTTACAAATGAATTTTGCTTAAATTATTATTATTATTATTATTATTATTATTATTATTATTATTATTGACAAAACATAGCAAGTTGATTGATGGTGCTGAGATATGATAAGATTATTTAGTTCAAAGCTTTATAGAAGTTTCAAAAAGGATTTATAAAGAAGGGATCTCACAAGATGTTTATATTATGAAACTATTCATTTTTGCTTAAAATTATGTCATTTGCTTAAGTTGATAGGATATATACTTGTATACGTTTGGTCTTGTCATCTATTTATATATTCACAGGGTAACCATTCACCTAGAGACTAAAAGCATTGGGGGCAAATATGATGTGATTTTTTGGATACTTTCACGTAACATTATGTCAACTACTCTAAGTTGAAAGGACATGTATTCTCGTACGTGTTTGGTCCTGTTACCCACTTGTGGACATACAGGATAGTCATTTACCTGACAGCTAAGAGTATTTGGGGTGACTGAGATTTCAAATTGTGTTTTCTACAATTGGGAAATGATAGTACATTGACTATTTGGTCAATCATATGGATTTAATAGGCTAAAAGGACACTTAGTGCAGTTATTGACATGCGTGGTTGCTTTTCCATGTTGTGTAAAATCTAAGGTGATATATGTTAAGTTTGTAACAAGATTATCAAAGTCTATATAACCCATTATATGTAAAAACGCAGCGGATTAAAGTTTTAAATCTTGTTAGTGTATTCATGTTAAAACCTATTTTAAGATAAAACCCAAAATCGGGATCCAAAAATGGTCATACATGCTATCAAAACTCAAAACCAAGAACATGCAAATTAGCATTTCTACCATAGAATGCTTATTATTTTTATTATTACCTTTTAAAAGTTAGGAAGATAAAGGTAGATGTTACTCTTTGAATGGAAGCCTTCAAAAACGAATGCTTCAAGCTTGCATAGCCTTCAAGCCACCAACCAACACCTTGTAGCTAGGATTTTGACTTGATTTTAACCTCTCTTCTTGGTTCTCTTTTGGCCGAAATCAAGATAAAAGAAAGAAAGAGTTCTTGCAAAGATGAAAGCTCGGAGAGAGAGAGTTAAGTGAGAGAAAAGAGTTATTAGCTTTTATGGATGTAATAACCAAGAAAAAATTGCATGTGTTTTGGTTGGGTGAGGGCTAATGTGGCCAGCCACATGTGGGTCCCACCAAGGGTTTTGAATTTCAAATTTTGTTAAAATATCACATGCATCTTGTACTTGTTACATGAAATATAATATACATGTTATAAAGTTGATGCAACATGTACATGTATAACTCTTTTAAATGTTACTTAAAGAAAAGAATAACATTAAAAATAATCACTTTAAAATAAATTATCCATATAATTTATTATCCTTTCAAGTGCAATTTCTTAGGAAACCAATTTTCAAAATCAAGTGTTGATTTTTATTTACTATGATCACATCATTTAAACAAATATCTATGGTGTTCGTCTAGCTTGTTATTGGGTATGACCCGACTTGGATCATAACGTACTAGCCACATCAATACTGTATGTGTCTTAGGCAGACCGAGTCCTACAAAATAAACATAAAGAAACTGCTAAAGTTAATGTGGAGTTACATTGTTGTCTATGCATGTTCCAATATACATCTTTCCGAATGATGGACAGAAAAGTGAATATCAAGTCATACACGAGCCCATTGGTATTTGGTCACCAAAAATAAAATGTCTTATTTAAGAATGACAGAGAACAAATGTGAACTACACTATTTCAAATATTTACTCAACCAAAAGTTGATAAGTGTTCACAACTTTTTATAAAGAAAAATGCAAACATGAGGGTTAATTATAGAACTACAAGGGTGGAGGAAATCATATAAGTCCTTTAAATATTTCGAATAAAAGGCCTGCAAGCCCAACTAGTATGGCATGTAAGTCCAACGTTCAACCTCACATATGTTTGTGAAAACTTGAAAAGAAATGTCTAAATCTTTAAAATGTTCAATCATTAAAAATTTTTGACCATATATCCAAGGGTTAGGGTCAATTCGAGGTGATCTGGAGAAAGCCAAATAAGCCTTAAGAATAGATATGGAGCATCAAAAAGCAATATGTGTTATCCATTTAGTATTACGCATCTTAAATGAACATTAATCATGTCACCAAAGAAATGAAATTCATGCTAAGTTTAAACATGCTGTTAAGCTGTCTAAACTGTCATAATAATGCTGAGAATGAGGTATTGAGAAGCAACTTAGTCAATATGATCCCATGATTGAAATCCTTTCATAAAAGGAAAGAAAATAATTTGAAAGGAAAGATATCTGAAATTTGATCTCTAAATGCACCATTTGCTCTTAAACAATGATTTTTCATTGATAAATATGTTTGATAATTGGTTTAAGTAAAAAAGAGTTGCATTTTACCTTCAAAAGGTCGGAATATGTATTTTCGGGTAAGGCTTGATGCTTTCAACCTTTCCAAGCACACTTACATGTTATTTGTCTACGTTTATGTATTTCGGACATGCTTTGATGTTTTACATAATTTCGGGTAGACTTAACTGTTTTAGTTGAAATTTACCTCTTTCGAGCAAGCTTGACATTTGAATATGTTACTTCTAGCAAGATTTTATATAGTTTGTACTGTCTAGCACACTTTACTGTTTTGCTTTGGAGTACAACTGTTTACTAGCAAGCTATCTCATATGAATGATCACACTGTTTACTAGTAAGCTTTATTGATTTCTGAACTTTCTAGAAAACTTAATTGTTTTATAGGTTGTTTAGATAATTCTAGCAAGCTTTGCGATTGATTGAATATGCCTAGAATACTTTATGTTTTAACTTATCTAGCATAGTTCATGATTGTCAATACGATCATTAGAAATTACGAGTGTTTTCGTGGAAACTTTGTTTTCCGGGCACAATTTCAAAAGGGAATGTTCCCAAACTTGTATCGGTTTTTGATTCACCTTATCATTCAGGGGTTTTCCACTAGGAAGGGATCATGACTCTTATGAGTCGGGATCTGGCGAATACAACAGTTGCAGTTGTTTATGACCTTCCATTTAATTTCTCAAATATGATGTTTGAAGGAATGGTCAGTATGTTGCGGAAGCCTAACAAAGAAAAATTCGTAGCCTATCCCAGATTCCTCCAGATTATCTTTAACCGAGTGTTACAAGATTTACCCACGATTGGAACCACTCATGTGCTTCAGAATCCTAATGTTTACAAAAGGATTGCTACATTGGCAAGCACAAGCTTCTTTAACCCACATGTTGAGTTTGATATTCTTCCATGTTTAATTGATCATGATGCAGATATAATACATGTACCAGATTTAACCTCTGAGGAGGAAGAGGAGGATGAGATGGATGTTCATGATGATG
Organism: Bidens hawaiensis; assembly: GCF_021521415.1. Classification (NCBI taxonomy): domain Eukaryota; kingdom Viridiplantae; phylum Streptophyta; class Magnoliopsida; order Asterales; family Asteraceae; genus Bidens; species Bidens hawaiensis. The sequence continues at coordinate 18,918 of NW_027499534.1, read as the reverse complement.
ATTCTGATGGAGATGATGGAGAAGGAGGAGTTGAAGGAGGAAATATTGTTGCTGAACAAGTTCAGGGGGAGATGTGCATATACCCTCACCACCAACCACATCCTTACCTACACCCCTAGCCACACAACCTTTCTCACCACCCCTTGACCAATTTAACCAATCACCACAAATCCAAACATCACCTATCCATACCCAAAGCCCACCTAAAATCCATGATCAAAATGAACAAACCTTTGACCAACCCTTAACCCAAACCCAAACCAAAACATATATGAACCTTACATTCCTCAACCAATTTCCACTCACTCACTCACTAAATTTCCCATCCACACCAATTGAATCCCCAATCCCTTCCCAAACCTATGAAACTTCACAACATACATCTAAACCTCTAATCCAAACACCACCCATCCATACCCCAAGCCCACCCACTGACACTACCCAAACTCACACTAAAATACTTGATCCTTTTCAAGACATACCAACTCAGACTCCCTCCAATAATACCTTTTTGCTCAGAAGAAACCTGAATCTTATATGTGAAAACATTGATGTGAGGGAGAGGAATGAAATCCTGTTGAAGGAAAATGTTGATTAGAAAGAACAGTTGGTCCAAGCTCTATTGAAATTTGAAGCCCTGGAGGCTGAGGTTGAGAAGACCTCAGCTGTACCAAAATAGAGGGAGAATGTTCCAGTTGCCACTGTTGAAGATGAGGAGATGGTAGATGCTGAGGTTGTGATTGAGGATGATGGATTGAAAAACATTTCTAATGTTTATGGAGATATTGATATTGATGAGAATGATAATAGTGAAGGAGGATTAGATGAAGAAGGGTATGAAGGAAATGACTCAGATGGAGGTGAGCAAAACTATGATGCTCAGGATATATTATCAAAGAAGAATGTGGTGACTGAGGATGGAGAAAGGGAAATAGTGAATGAAGATGATGCTAATATGAAAGATAAATCTACTAAAAATATTCTGACAACAGAAGCCATAGAAATTGATGCTGTTGCTACTGATATAGCAACCGATATTGTTGCTACTGATGTGTTAACTGATGTCTTGATGAATGAAGGTGCACCAACTGAGGAACTAGTTCTGACTGATCAAGAAACAATTGAAGCCAGTTCCAAGAATGTTATGCAAGATAATGATGATATAAATACTCTGTATGGAGATTTTGATGATGATTTGTTAAGAAAGGAAAATGAAATTCTGATTGATGAAGAGGAATTAAAGATATTGGAGGATGAAATTGACAATTTTCCCACTCAATCTGAAGAAGAAAGAATAATAAAAGAAAATGGGAAAGCTGTAGCTAAATCTAATGATGAGCTTGTTGATACACAAAATGTAACTGATGCGGATGAAAAGGCTGAGAATGTACAGGCTGCCAACAGGCAGGCCAATATAGTAAGAGAAACAATGGAAAGAGAATTTATTGCCCAAACCATGAATGCAGAAGAGCTGCGCTGAGCAAGAATATTTGATTGAACAAGCAAACATTGCCAAGACTCTTAATCAGAATGATGATATTGACCAGGAAGTAATTGAGGTCTTAATAAAGATGAAACAAGCTGTGGAGGTTGACAATACCTTAGTTTTTGTTATTAGTAAGTTTGCTGAATCAGAAAACCCAACCACTGTTGAAACTACACATGATTAACCTATCAAGCAGATGGTACATGACAACGTTGGAGAACCTCTTATAACTATGGCTACAAAGAAATGGGTGAACAAATTGAAGAAGATATTGAGAAAAACCCTTCTGAATGGAGGTGTGAGGATGATGCCAAATTTCGAAAGAAATATACAAGGAAGAGGTTCATAAATGATGAATATGATTAAGAAAGATGACGAAACTGAATATACTGTTGAAAGCCCTAAAGAACACAGAAGTCCTGTAATGGCTGCTCCTATTCAGGTTGTCATGCCTGACGCTAAACATGATCTTAATGAGCCAAGAATTGATGCACTTGATGATTCAACTGAACAAGATGATGATTCAGAAGTTGATGAGAGTGTTTCTAAAGATGATGCTGATAATCTTGACAATGATGATACTGATGATGATAGTAATGATGATGATAACAATGATGATGATGATGGACAATCTGAAAAGGCTGAAACTGTTAAAACTGTTGTCTCACCTCAAACTGAAATAACTGATGAACAAAGGGAGAACATACAACAGAGTCTTGATGATGCAAGGAGGAGTAATCCTCTAATTGTGAGTTTTATAAGACATGGATACAAGTTTGAAAAGTTGGTTCCTTTATCTAATAAGGAGTTGCAAAAGTTGGTTTATAAAGAAGACTATGAAATCAGAAAAATGCTGGAAAAGAGAAATACAGATTCTATGAAATATAGAGAATATCTGAGAAGGCATGGTTTGAATAAAAAATATTTAAGCATAATGAACTTTAATGATTTGTAAAGAAATTATAACATGACTAGAGAAACTATTGAGAAAGAAGAAGGGAAAGCGATTGGTTAAGGATATAAAACACACTGAGAAGATCAATTATCTGTCAAAGAGGTTTGCTGGAAAATGTAAATACTTGATTGACAGAGGAATGGCTCCAGAGCTAATTGACAATCTTACATAGGAAAAGGTTGAATCTCACTTTATCAATGAAAGATCAACTAGAAACTTCCACAAAGAAATCAAGACTTGTATCTTTGGCTGAGAAGAGTAAGATAGAAAAGAAGAGAAAATGGAAGAACGAGTAATTGGAGTTGTTGAAAAGATTGATGGAAGCAAGGGGGAGACTCAGTGAACTTGAGGGTATGAGCAGAATAGACAAACTGGCTCTACTGATGTCTGAGATGGAGAAGGATATTCTTGAAAGAGCTTAAGCATCAAAGCCATCTGTCCCTATACAAGTGAAACAGGAACCTGTTGAATACAGGGATCCATGGGAAGATGAGGAGATGATAAAGACCCTGAAGGAAGTAATGAAAAAGAAGGGTATGAAAGAAAATGTTTTTGATATGGTGGGAAAGGCCCAATTAAAGGAGTTGTTTTATGTAAAAAGGATGAATGGGAGAAGTTGTTGGAAAAGCAAGGAAACCGAAGTAGGTTTCATAGTTGGACCTGGTGGAGTAAATTTTGTACCAGGCGGTCAGCTTGGGGATGAAAATATCATCGGTACGATCGGCAGATTATTCAGTGATGGAGGTGAAAATCTTGTAACTAGAATTGAATATGCCAAGTGTGCTGGTACCACTGTAGACTTGTGCTAGTAGCACTGTTGCTTGCTTAGAGTTGAACCGTGCTCGGCAAAGTGCTTATGATAATATCCTTGTCAACTTTCTTCAAGCTTGCTTGGACCACTGTTTATTAAGGAATAACCTTGTTAGATCTTCCAAAATACTAGGCTTCAAAAACATGGTTTAGCCAAGAGCTTGCTGGGAAGTAAACTTTGCTTGGCTTTGAAGAACAACTTTGCTAGACATAGTGAACCCTTATTTGATTGACACTAAATAAGACTTGAAGAAAATAACCTTGCCCGGAAGGCAAAAGACCTTGCCCGGAAGGGAAAAAACCTTTCTAGGCTTAAGTAAAAGCTTGCTTGGAGGCCTAAGTGTGCCCGATGTCCATACTTAGCCATTTTCAGGGAGATTGAGAAGATTCCAATATTCTTTAAGCTATTTTCTCATCCCAACAGAAAATCAGTTTAATATTGTGAATGGAGCATCTTGGTTATTTGACCTTGTGAAATTATAAAGTCTTTCAAGATTTATCTTGAAGACTATGATGAAACTCTTTACAATACAAGTGTCCATGTGGAAAATACTAAAAAGAAAATTGATTTTGACAAACAATGGTCCAAAGTTGTTGGAAAAAGGCCTGATATAGATTTATTACGAATTCCTCAAATGCTGAATCTGAACTAGTTCAAGATCAAGATCAAGATCATGATCAAGAACATGTTATTCAAGAAAATCAAGAATTTCAAGATGTTCATGCATTGAATGAGGAAGAACAGAGTCAAGAACAAGCAAACATAGAAGAAAGATTTGAAACGTTGTTTCAAAACTTGAACATTGGAAATAATGTTGCATCTTCTTCACAACAGACTACTGAAGATGCTCCTGAATTTCATGATGCAAAAGCAGATTTGATCATTGATGAACCTGATCTCAATGATACAAACCTTGACTCAAATATGTCTACTAATGATATGGTGCAAACTTCCTATGTTGAAAGAAATCATCCACCTAAACACATCATTCGGGACATCAATGAAAGAGTAACTAAAAGTGCATCTGAATTAGCAAACATCTATTTGTACTCCTGCTTTCAATCCCAAGTTGAACCCAAGAACATTGTTCAAATTTTAAAAGACAATAGTTGGGTAGAAGCAATGCAAGAGGAGTTGGCTCAATTCAGGGATCTGCAGGTGTGGGAACTTTTAGATAAGCCAAGAGGTAAGTATGCTATTGGTACCAAGTGAGTCTCAGGAAAAACAGAGATGAAAGAGGTATTATGATAAAGAACAAGGCTAGACTAGTTGCACTAGGTTTCCTACAAGAGGAAGCAATTGACTTTGAAGAAGTCCTTGCACTAGTACCAAGGCTAGAAGCTATTAGAATCTTGCTGGCCTATGCGGCTTCTAAGAATATTAAAGTGTCTCAATTGGATGTTAAATCTGCCTTTCTTAATAGAAAAATTGAAGAAGAGGTGTATGTTGCTCAACCACCAGGTTTTGAGGATCTCGATTATCCTAACAACGTATATAAGTTAAACAAGGCTTTGTATGGATTACATCAAGCTCCAACGGCTGGTATGATGAGTCATCAAATCACTTGCTTGCTAATGGTTTTCAAAGGGGAGCCATTGACAAGACCCTGTTCTACAAAAGGAAAGGAAGAATTTTACTCCGTCTACAAGTTTCTGTAGATGTCATCATCTTTGGATCAACCAATGAACAAATGTGCCATGAATTTGAAAACGTCATGAAATCTAAATACTGCATGAGCTCCATGGGTGAAATGAATATCATTCTGAGTCTGCTAGTTTAGCAAAAGAAGGATGGCATATTCATTTGCCAATCAAAGTATGTGTAGGAAATTCTAAAAAAGGTCAAGTGTCAAGATATCAAGACAGCTTCAACTCCAATGAACTCACATGAAAATATGATTTCATATGTAAAGAGGGAGCCTATAGATGAGCATGAGTATAGTGCAAAGATTGGTTCACTGATGTATCTGACTACTTCTAGATGAGATATTATGTTTGTTGTATCTATATGTGCAAGATTCCTATCTTCTCCAAAGGTCTCTCATATGACTGCTGTCAAGAGGATTTTCAGATACTTGAAAGGAAAACCAGATTTTGGGATATGGTATCCAAACAACCATTCCTTTGATCTAATTGCCTATAATGATAGTGTTTATGATGGCTGCAACATAAGTAGAAAGTCAACATTTGGTGGATGTCAATTTTTGGTTGATAGGCTAGTGTCTTGGCAGTGAAAGAAACAAACTAAAGTGTCCATCTCAATTGCTGAAGTTGAGTATATTGCTACATCTGCCTGTTGTGCACTAGTTCTCTAGATTCAGAACCAATTGCTAAATTATGGTTTTAATTTCTTGAACTCCCCTATTTCCATTGATAATACTGTTGCATTGTTTATTGTTAGGAACCAGCTCATCACTCTAAGGCCAAGAAAATTGAAATCAAACATCATTTCATTAGAGATTACATTGAGAATGGTTTGATTGAAATCAAATCAACTTTCTCTTGAAAGCATTGGGCATGATCAACTCTAATGAGGTCTAATTCATGATGTGTGCTCTTTATGCTAACTATTATCTTTATATAACTATTATCTTTAAATGGTCTTGAGAGTGAAGGTCACACTTATTTTCATGTTTAACTGATTTTTGCTTTAAATGATCATCTATGTGACTAATGTGTTTATAATTCTTAAGTTTGCATAAAAATCAGTGAACGTATGTGACATCAAGATAAGTAAGTTTGAATATGATTTGAAATGATCTATTAATGTGTGCTTATATGATGTTTTGATTGTGTGAACTTTGATTATGTGAATAATCTGGTATGATAATGTGATTAGGAGAATATAGGCTTTGCATAATCTATGTGGAGTCAGCTTGCTTTGATTGTGTCTTTCATATTATGATTGTTTTTATTATATTACTTCTGTTTGTGTCAAAGTATGGCTTTGTGTCCAAATTGCATTCTCAAATGAAAGGTTTTTCAAGATAATTTATACTCAAAACATTTTTGACAAAACACAGAGCTAATTGTATGGTGATGACACATGATAAGATTATTCGGTTTAAGCTTTGTAGAATCTTAAATGGTTGTAAGTGAAAATTGATCCAACCTTATGGGAAATGATAGTACAACGGTTATTTGTGCTGATCATCTGGATTTAATATGTTAAAAATACAGTTAGTACATTCATTAATATGTATCGTTGCTTTGCATGATGTCTAAAATCTGAGGTGATATAAACATAATGAAAATTCTAATCTTAATGGGTAGATACATTGTTGTCTATGCATGTCTCAAGATACATCTCTCCAAATGATAGGCAAAAAAGTGACTACCCAGTCATACACAAGCCTTTTGGTATTTGGTCTTCAAAATTATTCACTTTATATATATATATATATGACAAAGAATAAATGTGAACAATGTTTATTTTTTTCAACCAAAAGTTGATATGTTCACAAATTTTATAAAAATGCATATATGAGGGTTAATTCTAAAACTACAGGGGTGGAGGCAATAATATACGTCCTTTAAACATTCTGAATGAAAGGACAATAAATCCAACTTGTGTGGCCTGTAAGTCTAACATTCAACCTCACATATGTTTGATGTTATGAAAAGAAATATCAAATAAATTTAAATGTTCTATCATTGAAAAGATTTTGACCAAATATCAGGGGGTTGAAGTCAAATTGAGTTGATCAGGGGAAAGCCAAATAAGCTTTGAGAAGAGATATGAGCATCATAGCACAATCAGTGTTGTCTATTTTTGAATTATTTTTATTAATTGAACCTTAATCATATCACCAATAAGAAATGAAAATCGTGCTAAGTCTAGATCTGCTGTTAACCTGTCTGATATGTCACAATAATGTTGAGAATGAAATATTGAGAGGCAAGTTAACCAATATGATCCCATGTTGAGATATTTTCAGAAAATTAAAAATAAAATATATAACTGAAATTTTATCTCTTTATGCACCATTTGCTGTTAAACATTGAATTTCCATTATAAATGTATGAAAGATGCTTTAAGACAAAGAGTGTTTTATTTTAACCTTGAAAAAGTCTGAAATTGTCAAAACTAGCAAGCTTCAATGAACTTTGAACTTTCTACCACAGTTTGATGTCTTACATGTTATTTAAACTCATTCTAACAAACTTTATGATTGAATGTGTTAATTCTAGCAAGCTTTGATGTTTGACTCATTTGAGCAAGCTTTACATTTGACTATGTTTGAATATGTGATTTCTAGCAAGGTTTGGTGTTTTTAAACTATCTAGAAAATTTTTTTGTTTTGATTAAATGTTTATGATATTCAAGCAAGCTTGATGATAATTTTTTGTACTAAAGTGAATTATTATTGTATTATCGGGTAAACTTTGATGAATTAACGCTTCCGAGTAAACTTTGATGTTTGGAAAGTTAAGTTTGTCTAGCACACTTGCAGATTATGTGATACATATATGATTATGCTATACATGTCTATTTCTAGTAAGATTTGTAGTTTAACTGACATTTATATTTGTCTAGCATGCTTGATAGTTTTTGGAGTTATTTACTTAAATTACAAGGGTTTACTAGTAAACTTTGTTTACTGGGCAAACTTTATGCTTCGAGCACACTTGTTCAATTGTGACCCATTCCAAGTATTCTCCCAGCAAACTTGTTAACTTTAGAAAATTTCCCAGCAGACTTGACTTCCCAGGTACACTTTGTGTTTAGAGCATACTTTTATATCAAAGGATAAATAAGTCTTCTCCAGCACAGTTTGCACCTTTGAAGTATTTTTGGGCACACAATTGTTCTAAAGTGTACCTGAATGAATATTTTTTGATTTTATATGTTTTTCGGGTAAGGTTTGTGATTCTCATATATTCGAGCAAGGTTGACAATTAGAAATATCCCGAAGTTATTATTTAATGATTCTTTATTAATTTTAGCATGGTTGCCTATTTGTTATTTTATACTTGATTATTTGTCTTGTGATTTATTTCTCGAGCAATCTTGTATATTCGAGTAAGCTACCTTCCTCTTATCTTCTTAGTGATTGTTTTTAATTAATTTATATATATGAAGAATTCTGGAATGAGCAAGCTTTGCAAATAGACAATTACCTAGCAAGCTTTGAAACATAAACCTTTCCTAGCAAGCTTTATATACAGAAACTCATAATCGAGCAAGCTTTATGCTAAGATATTTTAAAATTTAACTTTTGGCACTATTCATGATAAAACGACAAAATGTATTTAAAATCTGCTTTCAAAAAGTATATAAGTGGGACTTAGTGAAATTTTCACACTTCGCTTCTCTCTCCAACCACTATTGCATTATTGCCGCTAGAACTCTGCCCAACTAATTAAAGATGGCAAAGGAAAGAGAATAGAGGCTAACGTTGCTCATCAAAAGATCGTGATAACGGAGCAACTGATACTTTGTATGTGTTTTTGGTTTTTGATAGTTATGGGAGAACCGACATATCTCTTTGAGAAGAAGCACAATATATGCGCTCTTCATCAAAATACTCCAGACAACCAGCCTGTTGCCTTGATGATAAGGTGGTTGCAACAATCAAATTTGAGATTCTCTTTGAAAGAGTTCCCGGTAATTTATAGAAATCACCAATTTGATTTCTGGAACTCTGCTCAACTGATTGAAGATGCCGGAGAGGCTACCGTTGCTCATCAAGAGATTGTGATAACAGAGCAATTGATTCGGGCAAGCCTACGGTTCAACGATGCATTTGAAGCCCCAATTCACTTTTCAACTAATCTTTTACTGACAATATTTCAGGAATGTACTGGCTACAAAGGCCATGTCTATGAGGGACAATTCAAGAAAGGAAGGTTCCCCAACCAGTACCGATTCTTAACACATCACATAGTACAGGGATATGCACCAAAAAAGGGCTCTTGGACATTAATGAGCCGTGATTTAGCGAATGCCACTTTGGCAGTTATATTTTGACAACCGTTCAAATTGAGGATGCCTAACAAGTTTTTCCAACAATTGGGACAACTCATCTATTGCAAGATCCCAATGTTTTTAAAATGATTGAAAGGTTGGCTTCCACAAATCATTTCAATCGTAATTCTGAATTTGATGTTTTACCATTGTTGTATAACCATGATTTGTAGATTATGCTGGTTCTAGAGTCACCTCGTGTGACATGTGAGGATGAGGAGGATAATGTGAGTGATGGTGATGATGTATCTGATGATGATGATGATGATGATGAAGCAGGAAATGATGGTGATGGAGGAGGTGTGCATATGATAAATAAGGAGATTGTTGAACAACAGTTGGAAGCTGCTGCACAAGGGGAGAATCAACCCTTACCTACACCACAAGCCTCACCCATTATCCCACCCCAAAAACAAATTCCATCCCCACCACAACACCAAACCCCATCCCCACCACCTCAAAATGAACAATTTACTCCATGATCACCCATGAAACCCAATCACCACCAAGCCAAACACAAAGCACACTCTTAACACAACTCTTAAACCAACCCAATATCCCAACCCAAGACCTACCCTATCATGAACCATATATTCCAGAACACATCTAGCGCATCTTCAAAACCTAACAAATACACCTTACCAATCACGAACCCATTCTCAAACATCAGACCAACCAATCTTTGAAATTATCCACACTTCCAAGTCCTTACCATTAATCGAAACCTTAAACCCTTTACCCTCAACTGGTACAAATATCTTTGAAAGCCCAAGCCCTACCCATGAGCCAAACCCACCACAAACCAACATTCCTGACCCATTATCAGATATACCTTCCCAATACCCTTCCCATGGTTCTTCTTTATTCAACAGATATATGGATGTGGCAATTGAAAACACTGGATTGAAGAGGCAAAATGAAAGTATGAAAAAGGAAAATGATGTGTTGAAATCTTTATTGGCAAACCCTAGAGGCTAAGGTTGAGAAGTCCTCATCTATATCAAAACAGGAGGAGAATCCTCATGTGGGCAATATTGTTGTTGAGGAAGTTGTGAGAGGGGCTGAGAATGTTGAGGAGGATGTTTTGAAAACTCTAGGCAGTTTATATGGAGAAAGTGATAAGGAGAGTAGTGAAGAGAGGGGAATTGATGATGATGGCTACGAAGGTGATGAGTCTGACGGGGGAGAGAAGGAATATGATATGAAGGATTTGAATGTTGTGAAGATAGTTGAGAAGGTAGTTGCTGAAAATGTGAATGTGAACGATAATGAAACTTAAGATATAGTGATGACTGAGGCCATAACTACTAAGGCTATTGGCACTGAACCTCAAACTGAGGCAATTATTGATGAAGAAGGTAACACTGAAGAGATTATGTTGACTGAGGAAGATAATAATTATGAAATTACTAAGAAGAATGATGATGTGGTTGATGAGGAATTGGAAGATTTGATTGATCAAGTTGAAAACTCTCCCAGTGAACTTGATGAGGTGAGGGAATCTGAAGAAGAAAGGAGAACGGCTAAATGGAAAGCCATTGCAGAAAGTGAGGAGCAACTGCATCCACTAGAAACTCAAAAGTCTATGGATGATGTACTAATTTTTGATGAAACTGTAGAACAAGCTTCCAAAAGGAATGCTAACACTCCGAATCGGATCTTGGAAAGGGAAAGAATTGCCAAATCTTTAACTAAGCAGGAGTTTGAAGAACAAGATATTTTGTTTAAAGAGGCTCGGATTCAAAAAAAAATTGAACGAAGAAGGAGAACTTGATCAAGATGTTATTGAAAGCTTGATCAAATTGAAGCAGATTGGAGAGGTTGATAGTACCTTAGCAGTGGTCATCTTTAACTTGAAAAAGGCTGAACATGAAGCACCAACTTCTACCACACCTGAAAACATAAATGACGAACCAAACAAGCAGTTGGTAACTGATCAAGCTAGAAGGCATTGTCAAGAACTGCAACTGAAGCATGTATCAAAGAAGTTGAACATGATAAAGAAAAACATCCTAAAAATTGGAATCGTGAGAAGTGGGGAAACTGTGAAGCAAACAAATATGTTTAGAAATATACCAGGAGGAAGAGCAGATATGATGGAAGAGATTTTGACGAAGATGAACCGCAAAAGATGAAAGGCTAAAAATTCTGATAAGCCCAAAAGAAAAAGGAAAGCCTGTTCAGGCTGTTCCTCTACACATTGTCATGCCAGATTATTTCATTAACGAACCAAGATTTGAAGCTCTGGATGACTTTTCTGATGAAGCTGATGGCACTGTTGACTCCCCTGATGTGACAGTGACTATTGATCACTAGGAGAATATATAGTCTATGTTGAATGAGGCAAATGAAGCAAGGAGGAACAATCCAATAATCATGGGATTGACAAAGCATGGATAAAAATTTGAATCCCTAGCTCAACTGATTGATGAAGAGCTACATGAATTGTTGGATGGTGAAGTGAGGGATATAAAGAAGAGAATGGAAAAGAAAAATCATGATTCCTTGAAATTCAGGACTTATTTGAAAATGCATGGATTGTCTGATAAAGACCTGAGCAAAATGAAGTTTGATGAGTTGGAAAATGCATATTTAACAACTGGTGAAACAATGAAGAGAGAAGAGTTGGAAAGACTGAAAAGAGAAACAAACCAGAAAGAGAAGATTGAAAAATTATTCAGCGAGTATGGTGGCACAGGGCAGAGGAAATGAAACGAAAGATTTAAACAAATCTGAAAAACTATCCATGCTTGAAGCTGAAATGAAGAAGCATGATCAAGAAAAGGCTGTAACTTTAAATTCTTCCAAGGTTCCTCCTTTTGTATTTGTGAAACAGGAACCTGTTGAACACTTAGAGCCATGGGATGATGAGAAAAAGATCAAGACCCTTAAAGACTTGATGCTTAGTAATGGGATGGCAGAAAGTGTTTTTGACAACCTTGGAAAAGGCCAACTGAAGGAATTATTCTATGAACAAAAGATTGAAAGGGAAATATTGGAGGCTGAACAAAGAGATATCAGGAAATTTGATTTTGGACCAATGGGAGAAAGATTTATCCATGCTGGTCAGCTTGATGATGAGAAAGTGATGGTCATGATAACTAGACTGTCTAGAGAAGGAGGTGAAAACTTTCTATATTTAATGACGATGCCGAAGGAGATGGTAACTGCCATGTTTGACAAGAGATTTGGGCATGTGAGGGCCACTGAACCAATGAAGAAAACTATTTCTAGGCCCGCAGCTGTAAGTGTCCCAATTCCCACCACTAGAGCCTCTCTTCAAGGACAACAAAGGCCACCCTCTGATGTTGACCCACCAAGAAGGCCGTACTATGATTCACAGACTGGTACATTGAAATTAATCATGTCTATTGGTGATCTGAGGGATGTGATATTCAAGGATGATTTCCTACAATTCAAGAAGGAGCACCTGGAAAAGATGGCATCCATGAATCTGTATGACTACTATGACATACAGAGGTTTGCTGGAAGACAAAGAAATGATTTATCTAAACATCTCAAGGAGTAGGCTTCAAAGGGGTTACCTATGATAAACAAGAAAAGAAAATTCGAACTCTTTCAGTTTGAAGGAAACAAAAGATTGAAGAGGATAAAGGAGATCAAGTTTACTGAAGACACATTCAAGAAAGAAAGAAAAAGCAAAAACCCTCTTGAAAACATGATTGAACGTTTAAATATGAGGCGTCAGATGTCAAGACCAAATTGTGAGGTCCAGAGAAATGGAAGGATTGCAAGTGTTGATGTTGATGATAAAGATGGATCCTTCATTCTTAGAAACTCTGATGGACGGGTCATAGGCATCATAAAGGAGGATACTGACTTGAAATTCTTGCATATGGAAGATCGCAATGACATAATCAGATGGACTGTTCCCACTGATCATCCTAACCGTACGTAGTTATTCATCTACAAGGAAAGTGCCGCAAGTGTCAAGTTGGATACAAGACAAGAAGCCTCAAGCTCAAAGAGATAAAGATTATGTTTATATTGCATAGGTTTGCGTTGTAATGTCCATGGGAATGAATTTCCAACTTGTAATATTTGTTTTTTGATTATGATATGTAATTTCTTTTGAAATTTGATGTGTATTTTAGCTAAGTGTATGTAACCATAGAGGTGTTTTGATACAGCTGAGGTTGTTCCAATCTAGATGCATATTGTTGGGATGAGAAAAATGCTAAAGGAAGATTGGAAACTTCTCAACCTCTCAAGAAAGTGCTAAGTATGGACTCCGAGCAAGCTCAGACCACCCACCAAGGTTTTACTTAACCTAGCAAGGTATTTTGCCTTCCGGGCAAGGTTATCTCCTTGAATTCCTCTTAAGTGTTAAACCGAGAAAGGTTCACTTTGTCTAGCAAGGTAGTTCTTCAAGTCAAGCAAGGCTTGTTTTTCTAGCAAACCCTTGGACCAAAACCAGGCTAAAACCAAATCTAGTAAAGTTTATTCTGTTGGAATCGGTCAACCCGAGAGACATATTATAATTGATGTGGCTAGTACGTTATGATCCAACCTGAGACATACCCAATAACAAGCTAGGAAAACACCAAAATATTTATGGTAGATATGATCTAACAAATAAATAATAACACTTATGATATTTAGAAAATGGGTTTCTAAATATTTGCACTTGAGGAATCGATAAATTATACAGTTAATTTATTTAGAGAGATTATCTTATAATATTATTTAAGTTAGTTAAATAATATATATATGATAATGGTTATGATATATTGCATGAAACATATGGCATGTTAAAAGTATTACAGATCACAAAGTTTCAATAGACCTGCGACTAATACATGGAGTATTAGTCATGTGACTAGTACATGGAATATTAGTGTGTTGCCTGGAAAGAAAGAGAAAATATTTTCTGGTAGGACGATAAAATTCCCACACTTTTGTTTAAATCTATTTTCTCTTTATAATCCTTCTTGGGACATAACATAACACACCCCAATAACATTACATGCAATATTCATATCTCCATCTCCTCTCTCTCTCTCTCTCTTTGAATTTTGGCCAAAAGAGGAAGAACACAAGAAAGTTATTTGCATATGAAAGTGTCATCAAATCCTAGGATACAAAGGTGTTTGTTGGATGCTTGTCGGTATACAAGCTTGAGGCTCTTCTCTCCTTAAAGACTAGCCTTTCAAACCATCATCTCCTTCATTTCTTGGAGTCTTGAAGGTATAATACATAAACACCCTATGGTTGTTTATATTTGTAAGCATGTAATTTCGTATATGGATCCAGGGCTTGGGTTTTTACATATAAAATCGGTTTTATATTAATCTAATCCGCTACCTTTTTTCATATAAATGGGCTTATATGTGTTTGATAATCTTGTTAAAACCCAACATATTTATAACAATCAGTGTTCCCATCAAGGTTGAAGGAAGATGATCAAGAAACAAGTTAAAGATTTCTACCGAGCAAGGTTCAACTCCTAACAAAGCGACCGTGTTACCAGCACACTTTGATTTCCTAAATAAGTTAATATTAACAAAGAGTTGAAGGGATTCTTAAAGAACAAGATTGCTAGTGGGACTATATCTAGAAAATTTGATATGGTCAAGAGGATTGAATTCTGCTAGGTGAATATTTTCTTTGAAGATATTCTAAGTAAAGTCTGTCCAGATAACTATTTACAGCACATTTCATGGTTACCAAGTGTGCTCGACAATGATACATGCTGCAAAGCTTGCCCGAACACTTGTTTTACACTTAACATTTATTATAATAGCTTTAATTATATACGGATGATTAGGGTTTCCAGATATGGAATGTCAGGTGTCAAGGCAGTCCTATAAAAGGAATAATTTACGACACGCCTATAACACAACATACGACACCAAGACCTTTCACCTGATATTGATTGTGACGACTATCTTTAACTAGTACGGATAAAACGTTTCATTCTAAAACCCTAATTGATTTCTTATTGTATTTGACATATTATATCAATGGAAATCTTTTGAGTTACAGTGTGTGACTTGTTAGAAACATTTAGTGTGTTAGTGTGTCTGCCATTAACATAACTATTGTTCTTTCCTAACTTAGCAAGTCATTAACCTTCCTGTCAACACTTATTGTGTGGGTTACGACATAGTGATTGAGCGATATAACAGGTACTGCCAAATGCCCGTAAAAATAAGCTTCGTTGTACAGTGACTTCTCGAGTTCACCCTTGTAATTCAAACGCTTCAACAATCCTTTTATAAGCTCCTTATCACACGCACAACAGTCATCTATGGTATCACCAAACTGTAGTACCTTACATATAACATCCACGTCAACTATAATCTTCTTATTCCAGATGTCGGCCTCGATTTGTTGCTCCGCATCAATATACATAGCAGAATCCTAAAATGGATGGATAATGCTAAAATATATTGGTGTATCGACTGAGATAGCATAAAGAGTCATCTAGCGATTTAGAAAATCGATCAAGCTCTCAAACAGAGCCCTTCCAAAGGAATCATCGACCAAGAGCGCACAAATGTTGTGCTTCTTGTCGTAAGCTAGTTCTGCAACCTGAATATTTTCAAAAACTAGTTGCTCGATAGGTTGAGGTTCTTCTTGAACCTGAACAACGAATTGCCACTAAGCCGGAGCCTCGATATTCATTTCTTCGGCCATATCTGGAAAAACCGAACAATCAGTATCCAATTTATACTTGAAATTGTATAAAAAATCACTAAAACTTAGTGAATGTTCATTCTAATCAAATTTAATCCAACTGATATTCATTACATTAATCTAACTAATAATCACATTCGTTATGACAAGTAAAACGAATGAATACATTCGTTAAGATAAACTTCAAACTTAACGAATGATAATTATTTGTTATAATGTATAACGAATGAATTCTCATTCGTTATCAATATCTCAAACGGTCTTCACATTCATAACAAATAATGAATGTGAAAAGACGAATGAAAAGTTTGACTTTAATTGGTCAAATGGTCAAAACTGCAAAGAACAATATAAAGTCAACACGGACTTGGAATTACCAAACAAGCTCAAAACTCAGTGTTGTACATTAAACTTTATATCATTGCGACTGGAATGTCATAGATAATAAAATCCTAACAAACCATTTGGTTTAATTGATCTAATTTAGAGATTAATTTGTTCATTTTAGTTACGTCCAGATGTTAATTTTAGAAACACACTATACAGCATTAATAAACTATTGATCAATTCATAGTGATTAATCAATCAGATCTAGTTATCTTATATATGTATGTATGCATTAGAATGAAGTGAGTAAACAATTTGATATAGTAATGGCCTAGGAGGAATACTTTAAACATTTGTTAAGTTAATAAGGCATGAACAGCCCTATTTATAGAAGATGAATCCCATTCGTTACACATGCTGTAAGGAATGTTGGTCCCTGGTAGCTCACTCAATAGCTCACTAACTCACTGTCGTAACCCACAACTAAGTGTTGACAAGAAGGTTAATGACCTACTATTTTTGTAAAGAAAAATAGAATATTAAAGGAGGAATCAATAACACTCCAAATGTCTCTAAATGGACAGATGAGTAACAAACACACAAAGTAACTCAAAAGATTTCAATTAATATTATGACGGATACAATGAAAATCAATTAGGGTTTCAGTTTGGAATGTCAGGTTTTTTGGCAGCTTACCATACAGGATGGAGACAGTCGTCAAATCACAACATTCGCTCTGGTCCATTGTTCTGTCGTCTGTCATAGGCATGCCCTAAAAGTTTCCTTTTATAGGCCTACTCTGACATCTGGAATTCCCTTTTAGAAACCCGATTATTTGATATAAAACATATTCAAATGTATTACAAATTATTCTAAGTATAAACAGGTCTTCAGGCAAGCTTCGTAGCTTTTTTCTTTAGCGAGGAGACTTGGTAACCATTAAGTGTGCTGGGGACCAGTTCATCTAGCAGATTTCAATCCTTTTGACCTTATCAAACTTTCCTCGATAGAGTCCTACGAGCAAACTTGTTCTACAGAGATACCTTCAACCTTTTGTTAACTTAACTTATTAAACAAACCCATGTGTGTTGGTAACACTGTAGCTTGCTCTGAGTTGAACCTTGCTCGTTAGAATAAACCTTCCTAGATTACCAAAAGACTTGGTTTTAGTTTGTCTTAATAAAGTGTTTGCTATTAAACAAACCTTGCTTGACTTTGAAGAACAATCTTGCTAGACAAAGTGAAACTTGCTCGGTTTCTCACTTAATAGGAATTCTAGAAGATAACCTTGCTACGAAAGCAAAATACCTTGCTAGACATAGTATAAGCTTGCTGGGAGGCCTAAGTTTGCTCGGTTTCCATACTTAGCCATTTTCAGAGAGGATGAGAAGATTCCAATCTTCCTTCAGTCTTTTCTCATCCCAACAATCTCCCCTAGATTAGAACATCCTCAGCTGTACCAAAATACCTATTAAGTTACATACACTTAACAAAAATACAATTCATACTTCAAAAAGGAAAATTACATTAAAAAATGAAAAAATTTACAACTTATAATAATATCTCAAGGAAATTACTAATCAAGCCTAATTTATAAGTTGTATTTTCATCTTCTAGAGCTTGAGCATTCCCTTCTTCTAACCAATCTAACTATCGCCGCCTTCTCTTTAAAAATGAAAATCTCCCTGTGCTGGGGATTATGGGAGGGCATAGTCCATCTGTTTTATGATGCCCTGGGTCAGTCCATCTGAGATTCTAAGGATGAAGGATTGATCATGTTTTTCAAATAAAATGTTGGTAATCCTTCCATTCCTTTGGACTTCATGATTTGGCCTGGTCATCTGTCGCCTCACACTCAAGCATTCCTTCAGGTTGGCAAAAGGGTTGTTGTACCTTGTCTTCTGATTGTAGGAACGCTTCAATAAGCTTGATGTCAAGCATCCTCCTCTGGCTCTTCTTCTTTTCAAATTCAGAAAGTTCCAAATTTCTTTTCTTGCTCAGCATAGGGAACCCCTTCCTTGACTGATCTCTTAAACGTTTGGATAATTCAATTTATTGTCTCCGTGCAAATATCTGTCTGTCATGATAGTAATACAGGCTCAGAGTTGCCAATTCTTCCAATTTTTCCTTTTTAATATCCAAAAAATCATCTTTGAAAACTATGTGTTTCAATTCAACACTCTTCATTACGACTTTCAAAGAATCAGTTTTTGCATTAATGTTGAGCCTTTTGGGTAGGTTAACATTAATTGGTGGCCTTTTTTCACATTGATGAGAGGCTCAAGTGGTTGGGATTGGGAAACTTATAGTGGAGGGCCTAGAAGTATACTTCTTTTTAGGAATAGGACCTCTCACATGCCCAGACTTCTCAAACGTTTCAATAATCTTCTCCTTAGGCAACATGACCAGCTGTAAATAGTTTTCTCCATCCTTGGCCATTATAGTTGGACCCGCAGGGACAGATTTTTGGGCTTAAATAAGTTCACCCCTGGGTCCACACTGAAATTCTAGTAGCCTCCTTTCCTCAGCTTCCAACTTTTCCCACTCAACTTTTTCAGAATAGATTAAGTCTTTTTACTACCCTTTTCCCAAATTATCAAATATCCCCTCATCCATGCCTTTACTTAACATCTGGCCTTTTAGGTTCTTGATCTTATTATCATCCTCCCATTGCTCAACAGGCTCTTCCTTCACTGACATCAAGGGAGGATC